>NW_027479304.1:0-159157 GCF_051014685.1 Ptiloglossa arizonensis | reverse complement strand
AACGGATGATCAATCCTCAAAATTTCTGTTGCATCTGAAAGTAGAAACTCGCCCGATTACAACGGTATGCGCACTTTTCCCTAGGCGGTTCTAGTTATTCGTTTCGAGCATCAGAAATGCGAAAATTTTGAGTTTCTCAAGCGTTTTCATACCTCCAAACTGCCATATCTCGCGAAGGGATTGACCAATCCGCAAAATTTCTGTTGCATCTGAATGTAGAAACTCGCCCGATTACAACGGTAGGTGTAGGTGTAGTTTCCCCTAGGCCGTTCTAGTTATTCGTGTCGAGCATCAGAACTCCGAAAATTTTGAGTTTCTCAAGCGTTTCTGACTTCCAAACTGCCATATCTTGCGAACGGATTGACCAATCCGCAAAATTTCTGTTGCATCTGAAATTAGAACTCGCCGATTACAACGGTATGCGTACTTTTCCCCTAGGCCGTTCTAGTTACTCGTCTCGAGCATCAGAACTGCGAAAATTTTGAGTTTCTCAAGCGTTTCTTACCTCCAAACAGCCATATCTCGCGAACGGATTGACCAATCCGCAAAATTTCTGTTGCTTATGAAAGTAGAAACTCGCCCGATTACAACGGTAAGCGCACTTTTCCCCTAGGCGGTTCTAGTTAATCGTTTCGAGCATCAGAAATGCGAAAATTTGAGTTTCTCAAGCGTTTCTTACCTCCAAACTGGCCATATCTCGGGGACGGATTGACCAATCCGCAAAATTTCTGTTGCATCTGAAAGTAGAAACTCGCCCGATTACAACGGTAGGTGTAGTTTTCCCCTAGGCCGTTCTAGTTATTCGTTTCGAGCATCTGAACTGCGAAAAATTTTGAGTTTCTCAAGCGTTTCTTACCTCCAAACTGCCATATCTCGCGAACGGATTGACCAATCCGCAAATTTCTGTTGCATCTGAATGTAGAAACTAGACCGATTACAACCGGTAGGTGTAGTTTTCCCTAGGCCGTTCTAGTTATTCGTTTCGAGCATCAGAGCTGCGAAAATTTTGAGTTTCTCAGGCGTTTCTTACTTCCAAACTGCCACATCTCGCGAACGGATCGACCAATCCGCAAAAATTTCTGTTGCATCTGAAAGTAGAAACTCGCCCGATTACAACGGTATGCGTACTTTTCCACTAGGCCGTTCTAGTTATTCGTCTCGAGCATCAGAACTGCGAAAATTTTGAGTTTCTCAAGCGTTTCTTATCTCCAAACTGCCATATCTCGCGAACGGATTGATCAATCCGCAAAATTTCTGCTGCATCTGAAAGTAGAATCTCGCCCGATTACAACGGTATGCGCACTTTTCCCCTAGGCCGTTCTCGTTATTCGTGTCGAGCATCAGAAGTGCGAAAATTTGAGTTTCTGAAGCGTTTCTTACCTCCAAACTGACATAATCTCGCGAACGGATTGACCAATCCGCAAAATTTCTGTTGCATCTAAAAGTAGAAACTCGCCCGATTACAACGGTATGCGTACTTTTCCCCTAGGCCGTTCTAGTTACTCGTCTCGAGCATCAGAACTGCGAAAATTTTGAGTTTCTCAAGCGTTTCTTACCTCCAAACTGCCATATCTCGCGAACGGATTGACCAATCCGCAAAATTTCTGTTGCTTATGAAAGTAGAAACTCGCCCGATTACAACGGTATGCGCACTTTTCCCCTAGGCGGTTCTAGTTATTCGTTTCGAGCATCAGAAATGCGAAAATTTTGAGTTTCTCAAGCGTTTCTTACCTCCAAACTGCCATATCTCGGGGAGGGATTGACCAATCCGCAAAATTTCTGTTGCATCTGAAAGTAGAAACTCTCCCGATTACAACGGTATGCGCACTTTTCCCCTAGGCGGTTCTAGTTATTCGTTTCGAGCATCAGAACGGCGAAAATTTTGAGTTTTTCAAGCGTTTCTTATTTCCAAACTGCCATATCTCGCGAACGGATTGATCAATCCTCAAAATTTCTGTTGCATCTGAAAGTAGAAACTCGCCCGATTACAACGGTATGCGCACTTTTCCCCTAGGCGGTTCTAGTTATTCGTTTCGAGCATCAGAAATGCGAAAATTTTGAGTTTCTCAAGCGTTTCTGACCTCCAAACTGCCATAGCTTGCGAACGGATTGACCAATCCGCAAAATTTCTGTTGCATCTGAAATTAGAAACACGCCCGATTACAACTGTATGCGCACTTTTCCCCTAGGCCGTTCTAGTTATTCGTATCGAGCATCAGAACTGCGAAAATTTTGAGTTTCTCAAGCGTTTCATACCTCCAAACTGCCATATCTCGCGAAGGGATTGACCAATCCGCAAAATTTCTGTTGCATCTGAAAGTAGAAACTCGCCCGATTACAACGGTAGGTGTAGTTTTCCCCTAGGCCGTTCTAGTTATTCGTGTCGAGCATCAGAACTCCGAAAATTTTGAGTTTCTCAAGCGTTTCTGACTTCCAAACTGCCATATCTTGCGAACGGATTGACCCATCCGCAAAATTTCTGTTGCATCTGAAATTAGAAACTCGCCCGATTACAACGGTATGCGTACTTTTCCCCTAGGCCGTTCTAGTTACTCGTCTCGAGCATCAGAACTGCGAAAATTTTGAGTTTCTCAAGCGTTTCTTACCTCCAAACAGCCATATCTCGCGAACGGATTGACCAATCCGCAAAATTTCTGTTGCTTATGAAAGTAGAAACTCGCCCGATTACAACGGTATGCGCACTTTTCCCCTAGGCGGTTCTAGTTATTCGTTTCGAGCATCAGAAATGCGAAAATTTTGAGTTTCTCAAGCGTTTCTTACCTCCAAACTGCCATATCTCGGGGACGGATTGACCAATCCGCAAAATTTCTGTTGCATCTGAAAGTAGAAACTCGCCCGATTACAACGGTATGTGTAGTTTTCCCCTAGGCCGTTCTAGCTATTCGTTTCGAGCATCAGAACTGCGAAAATTTTGAGTTTCTCAAGCGTTTCTTACCTCGAAACTGCCATATCTTGCGAACGGATTGACCAATCCGCAAAATTTCTGTTGCTTATGAAAGTAGAAACTCGCCCGATTACAACGGTATGCGCACTTTTCCCCTAGGCGGTTCTAGTTATTCGTTTCGAGCATCAGAAATGCGAAAATTTTGAGTTTCTCAAGCGTTTCTTACCTCCAAACTGCCATATCTCGGGGACGGATTGACCAATCCGCAAAATTTCTGTTGCATCTGAAAGTAGAAACTCTCCCGATTACAACGGTATGCGCACTTTTCCCCTAGGCGGTTCTAGTTATTCGTTTCGAGCATCAGAACGGCGAAAATTTTGAGTTTTTCAAGCGTTTCTTATTTCCAAACTGCCATATCTCGCGAACGGATTGATCAATCCTCAAAATTTCTGTTGCATCTGAAAGTAGAAACTCGCCCGATTACAACGGTATGCGCACTTTTCCCCTAGGCGGTTCTAGTTATTCGTTTCGAGCATCAGAAATGCGAAAATTTTGAGTTTCTCAAGCGTTTCATACCTCCAAACTGCCATATCTCGCGAAGGGATTGACCAATCCGCAAAATTTCTGTTGCATCTGAAAGTAGAAACTCGCCCGATTACAACGGTAGGTGTAGTTTTCCCCTAGGCCGTTCTAGTTATTCGTGTCGAGCATCAGAACTCCGAAAATTTTGAGTTTCTCAAGCGTTTCTGACTTCCAAACTGCCATATCTTGCGAACGGATTGACCAATCCGCAAAATTTCTGTTGCATCTGAAATTAGAAACTCGCCCGATTACAACGGTATGCGTACTTTTCCCCTAGGCCGTTCTAGTTACTCGTCTCGAGCATCAGAACTGCGAAAATTTTGAGTTTCTCAAGCGTTTCTTACCTCCAAACAGCCATATCTCGCGAACGGATTGACCAATCCGCAAAATTTCTGTTGCTTATGAAAGTAGAAACTCGCCCGATTACAACGGTATGCGCACTTTTCCCCTAGGCGGTTCTAGTTATTCGTTTCGAGCATCAGAAATGCGAAAATTTTGAGTTTCTCAAGCGTTTCTTACCTCCAAACTGCCATATCTCGGGGACGGATTGACCAATCCGCAAAATTTCTGTTGCATCTGAAAGTAGAAACTCGCCCGATTACAACGGTAGGTGTAGTTTTCCCCTAGGCCGTTCTAGCTATTCGTTTCGAGCATCAGAACTGCGAAAATTTTGAGTTTCTCAAGCGTTTCTTACCTCGAAACTGCCATATCTTGCGAACGGATTGACCAATCCGCAAAATTTCTGTTGCATCTGAAATTAGAAACTCGCTCGATTACAACGGTATGCGCACTTTGCCTCTAGGCCGTTCTAGTTATTCGTGTCGAGCATCAGAACTGCGAAAATTTTGAGTTTCTCAAGCGTTTCTTACCTCTAAACTGCCATATCTCGCGAACGGATTGACCAATCCGCAAAATTTCTGTTGCATCTGAAAGTAGAAACTCGCCCCATTACAACAGTATGCGCACTTTTCCCCTAGGCCGTTCTAGTTATTCGTGTCGAGCATCAGAACTGCGAAAATTTAGAGTTTCTCAAGCGTTTCTTACATCCAAACTGCCATATCTCGCGAACGGATCGACCAATCCGCAAAATTTCGGTTGCATCTAAAAGTAGAAACTCGCCCGATTAGAACGGTATGCGTACTTTTCCCCTAGGCCGTTCTAGTTATTCGTCTCGAGCATCAGAACTGCGAAAATTTTGAGTTTCTCAAGCGTTTCTTATCTCCAAACTACCATATCTCGCGAACGGATTGATCAATCCTCAAAATTTCTGTTGCATCTGAAAGTAGAAACTCGCCCGATTACAACGGTAGGTGTAGTTTTCCCCTAGGCCGTTCCAGTTATTCATTTCGAGCATCAGAACTGCGAAAATTTTGAGTTTCTCAAGCGTCTCTTACCCCCAAACCGCCATATCTCGCGAACGGATACACCAATCCGCAAAATTTCTGTTGCATCTGAAAGTAGAAACTCGCCCGATTACAACGGTATGCGCACTTTTCCCCTAGGCCGTTTTCGTTATTCGTGTCGAGCATCAGAACTGCGAAAATTTTGAGTTTCTGAAGCGTTTCTTACCTCCAAACTGCCATATCTCGCGAACGGATTGACCAATCCGCAAAATTTCTGTTGCATCTAAAAGTAGAAACTCGCCCGATTACAACGGTATGCGTACTTTTCCCCTAGGCCGTTCTAGTTACTCGTCTCGAGCATCAGAACTGCGAAAATTTTGAGTTTCTCAAGCGTTTCTTATCTCCAAACTGCCATATCTCGCGAACGGATTGATCAATCCGCAAAATTTCTGTTGCATCTGAAAGTAGAAACTCGCCCGATTACAACGGTGTGCGCACTTTTCCCCTAGGCCGTTCTAGTTATTCGTCTCGAGCATCAGAACTGCGAACATTTTGAGTTTCTCAAGCGTTTCTTATCTCCAAACTAGCATATCTCGCGAACGGATTTATCAATCCTCAAAATTTCTGTTGCATCTGAAAGTAGAAACTCGCCCGATTACAACGGTAGGTGTAGTTTTCCCCTAGGCCGTTCCAGTTATTCATTTCGAGCATCAGAAGTGCGAAAATTTTGAGTTTCTCAAGCGTTTCTTACGTCCAAACTGCCATATCTCGCGAACGGATTGACCAATCCGCAAAATTTCTGTTGCATCTGAAAGTAGAAACTCGCCCGATTACAACGGTACGTGTAGTTTTCCCCTAGGCCGTTCTAGCTATTCGTTTCGAGAATCAGAACTGCGAAAATTTTGAGTTTCTCAAGCGTATCTTACCTCCAAACTGCCATATCTTGCAAACGGATTGACCAATCCGCAAAATTTCTGTTGCATCTGAAATTAGAAACTCGCTCGATTACAACGGTATGCGTACTTTTCCCCTAGGCCGTTCTAGTTACTCGTCTCGAGCATCAGAACTGCGAAAATTTTGAGTTTCTCAAGCGTTTCTTACCTCCAAACTGCCATATCTCGCGAACGGATTGACCAATGCGCAAAATTTCTGTTGCTTATGAAAGTAGAAACTCGCCCGATTACAACGGTATGCGCACTTTTCCCCTAGGCGGTTCTAGTTACTCGTCTCGAGCATCAGAACTGCGAAAATTTTGAGTTTCTCAAGCGTTTCTTACCTCCAAACTGCCATATCTCGGGGACGGATTGACCAATCCGCAAAATTTCTGTTGCATCTGAAAGTAGAAACTCTCCCGATTACAACGGTATGCGCACTTTTCCCCTAGGCGGTTCTAGTTATTCGTTTCGAGCATCAGAACGGCGAAAATTTTGAGTTTTTCAAGCGTTTCTTATTTCCAAACTGCCATATCTCGCGAACGGATTGATCAATCCTCAAAATTTCTGTTGCATCTGAAAGTAGAAACTCGCCCGATTACAACGGTGGGTGTAGTTTTCCCCTAGGCCGTTCCAGTTATTCATTTCGAGCATCAGAACTGCGAAAATTTTTAGTTTCTCAAGCGTTTCTTACGTCCAAACTGCCATATCTCGCGAACGGATCGACCAATCCGCAAAATTTCTGTTTCTTCTGAAAGTAGAAACTCGCCCGATTACAACGGTATGCGCACTTTTCCCCTAGGCGGTTCTAGTTATTCGTTTCGAGCATCAGAACTGCGAAAATTTTGAGTTTCTCAAGCGTTTCTTACCTCGAAACTGCCATATCTTGCGAACGGATTGACCAATCCGCAAAATTTCTGTTGCATCTGAAATTAGAAACTCGCTCGATTACAACGGTATGCGCACTTTTCCCCTAGGCCGTTCTAGTTATTCGTGTCGAGCATCAGAACTGCGAAAATTTTGAGTTTCTCAAGCGTTTCTTACCTCCAAACTGCCATATCTCGCGAACGGATTGACCAATCCGCAAAATTTCTGTTGCATCTGAAAGTAGAAACTCGCCCCATTACAACGGTATGCGCACTTTTCCCCTAGGCCGTTCTAGTTATTCGTGTCGAGCATCAGAACTGCGAAAATTTTGAGTTTCTCAAGCGTTTCTTACCTCCAAACTGCCATATCTCGCGAACGGATAGACCAATCCGCAAAATTTCGGTTGCATCTAAAAGTAGAAACTCGCCCGATTACAACGGTATGCGTACTTTTCCCCTAGGCCGTTCTAGTTATTCGTCTCGAGCATCAGAACTGCGAAAATTTTGAGTTTCTCAAGCGTTTCTTATCTCCAAACTACCATATCTCGCGAACGGATTGATCAATCCTCAAAATTTCTGTTGCATCTGAAAGTAGAAACTCGCCCGATTACAACGGTAGGTGTAGTTTTCCCCTAGGCCGTTCCAGTTATTCATTTCGAGCATCAGAACTGCGAAAATTTTGAGCTTCTCAAGCTTTTCTTACCTCCAAACTGCCATATCTCGCGAACGGATTGACCAATCCGCAAAATTTCTGTTGCTTATGAAAGTAGAAACTCGCCCGATTACAACGGTATGCGCACTTTTCCCCTAGGCGGTTCTAGTTATTCGTTTCGAGCATCAGAAATGCGAAAATTTTGAGTTTCTCAAGCGTTTCTTACCTCCAAACTGCCATATCTCGGGGACGGATTGACCAATCCGCAAAATTTCTGTTGCATCTGAAAGTAGAAACTCTCCCGATTACAACGGTATGCGCACTTTTCCCCTAGGCGGTTCTAGTTATTCGTTTCGAGCATCAGAACGGCGAAAATTTTGAGTTTTTCAAGCGTTTCTTATTTCCAAACTGCCATATCTCGCGAACGGATTGATCAATCCTCAAAATTTCTGTTGCATCTGAAAGTAGAAACTCGCCCGATTACAACGGTATGCGCACTTTTCCCCTAGGCGGTTCTAGTTATTCGTTTCGAGCATCAGAAATGCGAAAATTTTGAGTTTCTCAAGCGTTTCTGACCTCCAAACTGCCATATCTTGCGAACGGATTGACCAATCCGCAAAATTTCTGTTGCATCTGAAATTAGAAACACGCCCGATTACAACTGTATGCGCACTTTTCCCCTAGGCCGTTCTAGTTATTCGTATCGAGCATCAGAACTGCGAAAATTTTGAGTTTCTCAAGCGTTTCATACCTCCAAACTGCCATATCTCGCGAAGGGATTGACCAATCCGCAAAATTTCTGTTGCATCTGAAAGTAGAAACTCGCCCGATTACAACGGTAGGTGTAGTTTTCCCCTAGGCCGTTCTAGTTATTCGTGTCGAGCATCAGAACTCCGAAAATTTTGAGTTTCTCAAGCGTTTCTGACTTCCAAACTGCCATATCTTGCGAACGGATTGACCAATCCGCAAAATTTCTGTTGCATCTGAAATTAGAAACTCGCCCGATTACAACGGTATGCGTACTTTTCCCCTAGGCCGTTCTAGTTACTCGTCTCGAGCATCAGAACTGCGAAAATTTTGAGTTTCTCAAGCGTTTCTTACCTCCAAACAGCCATATCTCGCGAACGGATTGACCAATCCGCAAAATTTCTGTTGCTTATGAAAGTAGAAACTCGCCCGATTACAACGGTATGCGCACTTTTCCCCTAGGCGGTTCTAGTTATTCGTTTCGAGCATCAGAAATGCGAAAATTTTGAGTTTCTCAAGCGTTTCAAACCTCCAAACTGCCATATCTCGGGGACGGATTGACCAATCCGCAAAATTTCTGTTGCATCTGAAAGTAGAAACTCGCCCGATTACAACGGTAGGTGTAGTTTTCCCCTAGGCCGTTCTAGCTATTCGTTTCGAGCATCAGAACTGCGAAAATTTTGAGTTTCTCAAGCGTTTCTTACCTCGAAACTGCCATATCTTGCGAACGGATTGACCAATCCGCAAAATTTCTGTTGCATCTGAAATTAGAAACTCGCTCGATTACAACGGTATGCGCACTTTGCCTCTAGGCCGTTCTAGTTATTCGTGTCGAGCATCAGAACTGCGAAAATTTTGAGTTTCTCAAGCGTTTCTTACCTCTAAACTGCCATATCTCGCGAACGGATTGACCAATCCGCAAAATTTCTGTTGCATCTGAAAGTAGAAACTCGCCCCATTACAACAGTATGCGCACTTTTCCCCTAGGCCGTTCTAGTTATTCGTGTCGAGCATCAGAACTGCGAAAATTTAGAGTTTCTCAAGCGTTTCTTACATCCAAACTGCCATATCTCGCGAACGGATCGACCAATCCGCAAAATTTCGGTTGCATCTAAAAGTAGAAACTCGCCCGATTAGAACGGTATGCGTACTTTTCCCCTAGGCCGTTCTAGTTATTCGTCTCGAGCATCAGAACTGCGAAAATTTTGAGTTTCTCAAGCGTTTCTTATCTCCAAACTACCATATCTCGCGAACGGATTGATCAATCCTCAAAATTTCTGTTGCATCTGAAAGTAGAAACTCGCCCGATTACAACGGTAGGTGTAGTTTTCCCCTAGGCCGTTCCAGTTATTCATTTCGAGCATCAGAACTGCGAAAATTTTGAGTTTCTCAAGCGTCTCTTACCCCCAAACTGCCATATCTCGCGAACGGATACACCAATCCGCAAAATTTCTGTTGCATCTGAAAGTAGAAACTCGCCCGATTACAACGGTATGCGCACTTTTCCCCTAGGCCGTTCTCGTTATTCGTGTCGAGCATCAGAACTGCGAAAATTTTGAGTTTCTGAAGCGTTTCTTACCTCCAAACTGCCATATCTCGCGAACGGATTGACCAATCCGCAAAATTTCTGTTGCATCTAAAAGTAGAAACTCGCCCGATTACAACGGTATGCGTACTTTTCCCCTAGGCCGTTCTAGTTACTCGTCTCGAGCATCAGAACTGCGAAAATTTTGAGTTTCTCAAGCGTTTCTTATCTCCAAACTGCCATATCTCGCGAACGGATTGATCAATCCGCAAAATTTCTGTTGCATCTGAAAGTAGAAACTCGCCCGATTACAACGGTGTGCGCACTTTTCCCCTAGGCCGTTCTAGTTATTCGTCTCGAGCATCAGAACTGCGAAAATTTTGAGTTTCTCAAGCGTTTCTTATCTCCAAACTAGCATATCTCGCGAACGGATTTATCAATCCTCAAAATTTCTGTTGCATCTGAAAGTAGAAACTCGCCCGATTACAACGGTAGGTGTAGTTTTCCCCTAGGCCGTTCCAGTTATTCATTTCGAGCATCAGAAGTGCGAAAATTTTGAGTTTCTCAAGCGTTTCTTACGTCCAAACTGCCATATCTCGCGAACGGATTGACCAATCCGCAAAATTTCTGTTGCATCTGAAAGTAGAAACTCGCCCGATTACAACGGTACGTGTAGTTTTCCCCTAGGCCGTTCTAGCTATTCGTTTCGAGAATCAGAACTGCGAAAATTTTGAGTTTCTCAAGCGTATCTTACCTCCAAACTGCCATATCTTGCAAACGGATTGACCAATCCGCAAAATTTCTGTTGCATCTGAAATTAGAAACTCGCTCGATTACAACGGTATGCGTACTTTTCCCCTAGGCCGTTCTAGTTACTCGTCTCGAGCATCAGAACTGCGAAAATTTTGAGTTTCTCAAGCGTTTCTTACCTCCAAACTGCCATATCTCGCGAACGGATTGACCAATGCGCAAAATTTCTGTTGCTTATGAAAGTAGAAACTCGCCCGATTACAACGGTATGCGCACTTTTCCCCTAGGCGGTTCTAGTTATTCGTTTCGAGCATCAGAAATGCGAAAATTTTGAGTTTCTCAAGCGTTTCTTACCTCCAAACTGCCATATCTCGGGGACGGATTGACCAATCCGCAAAATTTCTGTTGCATCTGAAAGTAGAAACTCTCCCGATTACAACGCTATGCGCACTTTTCCCCTAGGCGGTTCTAGTTATTCGTTTCGAGCATCAGAAATGCGAAAATTTTGAGTTTCTCAAGCGTTTCTTACCTCCAAACTGCCATATCTCGGGGACGGATTGACCAATCCGCAAAATTTCTGTTGCATCTGAAAGTAGAAACTCGCCCGATTACAATGGTGGGTGTAGTTTTCCCCTAGGCCGTTCCAGTTATTCATTTCGAGCATCAGAACTGCGAAAATTTTGAGTTTCTCAAGCGTTTCTTACACCCAAACTGCCATATCTCGCGAACGGATACACCAATCCGCAAAATTTCTGTTGCATCTGAAAGTAGAAACTCGCCCGATTACAACGGTATGCGCACTTTTCCCCTAGGCCGTTCTCGTTATTCGTGTCGAGCATCAGAACTGCGAAAATTTTGAGTTTCTCAAGCGTTTCTTACCTCCAAACTGCCATATCTCGCGAACGGATTGACCAATCCGCAAAATTTCTGTTGCATCTAAAAGTAGAAACTCGCCCGATTACAACGGTATGCGTACTTTTCCCCTAGGCCGTTCTAGTTACTCGTCTCGAGCATCAGAACTGCGAAAATTTTGAGTTTCTCAAGCGTTTCTTACCTCCAAACTGCCATATCTCGCGAACGGATTGACCAATCCGCAAAATTTCTGTTGCATCTAAAAGTAGAAACACGCCTGATCACAACGGTATGCGCACTTTGCCCCTAGGCCGTTCTAGTTATTCGTGTCGAGCATCAGAACTGCGAAAATTTTGAGTTTCTCAAGCGTTTCTTACCTCCAAACTGCCATATCTCGCGAACGGATCGACCAATCCGCAAAATTTCTGTTGCATCTGAAAGTAGAAACTCGCCCGATTGCAACGGTAGGTGTAGTTTTCCCCTAGGCCGTTCTAGCTATTCGTTTCGAGCATCAGAACTGCGAAAATTTTGAGTTTCTCAAGCGTTTCTTATCTCCAAACTACCATATCTCGCGAACGGATTGATCAATCCTCAAAATTTCTGTTGCATCTGAAAGTAGAAACTCGCCCGATTACAACGGTAGGTGTAGTTTTCCCCTAGGCCGTTCCAGTTATTCATTTCGAGCATCAGAACTGCGAAAATTTTGAGTTTCTCAAGCGTTTCTTACCCCCAAACTGCCATATCTCGCGAACGGATACACCAATCCGCAAAATTTCTGTTGCATCTGAAAGTAGAAACTCGCCCGATTACAACGGTATGCGCACTTTTCCCCTAGGCCGTTCTCGTTATTCGTGTCGAGCATCAGAACTGCGAAAATTTTGAGTTTCTCAAGCGTTTCTTACCTCCAAACTGCCATATCTCGCGAACGGATTGACCAATCCGCAAAATTTCTGTTGCATCTAAAAGTAGAAACTCGCCCGATTACAACGGTATGCGTACTTTTCCCCTAGGCCGTTCTAGTTACTCGTCTCGAGCATCAGAACTGCGAAAATTTTGAGTTTCTCAAGAGTTTCTTACCTCCAAACTGCCATATCTCGCGAACGGATTGACCAATCCGCAAAATTTCTGTTGCTTCTGAAAGTAGAAACTCGCCCGATTACAACGGTATGCGCACTTTTCCCCTAGGCGGTTCTAGTTATTCGTTTCGAGCATCAGAAATGCGAAAATTTTGAGTTTCTCAAGCGTTTCTTACCTCCAAACTGCCATATCTCGGGGACGGATTGACCAATCCGCAAAATTTCTGTTGCATCTGAAAGTAGAAACTCTCCCGATTACAACGGTATGCGCACTTTTCCCCTAGGCGGTTCTAGTTATTCGTTTCGAGCATCAGAACTGCGAAAATTTTGAGTTTCTCAAGCGTTTCTTACATCCAAACTGCCATATCTCGCGAACGGATTGACCAATCCGCAAAATTTCTGTTGCATCTGAAAGTAGAAACTCGCCCGATTACAACGGTGGGTGTAGTTTTCCCCTAGGCCGTTCTAGCTATTCGTTTCGAGCATCAGAACTGCGAAAATTTTGAGTTTCTCAAGCGTTTCTTACCTCCAAACTGCCATATCTCGAGAACGGATTCACCAATCCGCAAAATTTCGGTTGCATCTGAAAGTAGAAACTCGCCCGATTACAACGGTATGCGCACTTTGCCCCTAGGCCGTTCTAGTTATTCGTGTCGAGCATCAGAACTGCGAAAATTTTGAGTTTCTCAAGCGTTTCTTACCTCTAAACTGCCATATCTCGCGAACGGATCGACCAATCCGCAAAATTTCGGTTGCATCTAAAAGTAGAAACTCGCCCGATTACAACGGTATGCGTACTTTTCCCCTAGGCCGTTCTAGTTATTCGTGTCGAGCATCATAACTGCGAAAATTTTGAGTTTCTCAAGCGTTTCTTACCTCCAAACTGCCATATCTCGCGAACGGATTGACCAATCCGCAAAATTTCTGTTGCATCTGAAAGTAGAAACTCGCCCGATTACAACGGTAGGTGTAGTTTTCCCCTAGGCCGTTCTAGCTATTCGTTTCGAGCATCAGAACTGCGAAAATTTTGAGTTTCTCAAGCGTTTCTTACCTCCAAACTCCCATATCTCGCGAACGGATACACCAATCCGCAAAATTTCTGTTGCATCTGAAAGTAGAAACTCGCCCGATTACAACGGTATGCGCACTTTTCCCCTAGGCCGTTCTAGTTATTCGTGTCGAGCATCAGAACTGCGAAAATTTTGAGTTTCTCAAGCGTTTCTTACCTCCAAACTGCCATATCTCGCGAACGGATTGACCAATCCGCAAAATTTCTGTTGCATCTGAAAGTAGAAACTCGCCCGATTACAGCGGTATGCGCACTTTTCCCCTAGGCCGTTCTAGTTATTCGTGTCGAGCATCAGAACTGCGAAAATTTTGAGTTTCTCAAGCGTTTCTTATCTCCAAACTGCCATATCTCGCGAACGGATTGATCAATCCGCAAAATTTCTGTTGCATCTGAAAGTAGAAACTCGCCCGATTACAACGGTGAGCGCACTTTTCCCCTAGGCGGTTCTAGTTATTCGTTTCGAGCATCAGAACTGCGAAAATTTTGAGTTTCTCAAGCGTTTCTTACCTCCAAACTGCCATATCTCGCGAACGGATTCACCATTCCGCAAAATTTCGGTTGCATCTGAAAGTAGAAACTCGCCCGATTACAACGGTATGCGCACTTTGCCCCTAGGCCGTTCTAGTTATTCGTGTCGAGCATCAGAACTGCGAAAATTTTGAGTTTCTCAAGCGTTTCTTACGTCCAAACTGCCATATCTCGCGAACGGATCGACCAATCCGCAAAATTTCGGTTGCATCTAAAAGTAGAAACTCGCCCGATTACAACGGTATGCGCACTTTTCCCCTAGGCCGTTCTAGTTATTCGTGTTGAGCATCAGGACTGCGAAAATTTTGAGTTTCTCAAGCGTTTCTTATCTCCAAACTGCCATATCTCGCGAACGGATTGATCAATCCTCAAAATTTCTGTTGCATCTGAAAGTAGAAACTCGCCCGATTACAACGGTGGGTGTAGTTTTCCCCTAGGCCGTTCCTGTTATTCATTTCGAGCATCAGAACTGCGAAAATTTTTAGTTTCTCAAGCGTTTCTTACCTCCAAACTGCCATATCTCGCGAACGGATTCACCAATCCGCAAAATTTCTGTTGCATCTGAAAGTAGAAACTCGCCCGATTACAACGGTGAGCGCACTTTTCCCCTAGGCGGTTCTAGTTATTCGTTTCGAGCATCAGAACTGCGAAAATTTTGAGTTTCTCAAGCGTTTCTTACTTCCAAACTGCCATATCTCGCGAACGGATTCACCATTCCGCAAAATTTCGGTTGCATCTGAAAGTAGAAACTCGCCCGATTACAACGGTATGCGCACTTTGCCCCTAGGCCGTTCTAGTTATTCGTGTCGAGCATCAGAACTGCGAAAATTTTGAGTTTCTCAAGCGTTTCTTACGTCCAAACTGCCATATCTCGCGAACGGATCGACCAATCCGCAAAATTTCGGTTGCATCTAAAAGTAGAAACTCGCCCGATTACAACGGTATGCGTACTTTTCCCCTAGGCCGTTCCTGTTATTCATTTCGAGCATCAGAACTGCGAAAATTTTTAGTTTCTCAAGCGTTTCTTACCTCCAAACTGCCATATCTCGCGAACGGATTGACCAATCCGCAAAATTTCTGTTGCATCTAAAAGTAGAAACACGCCTGATCACAACGGTATGCGTACTTTTCCCCTAGGCCGTTCTAGTCATTCGTTTCGAGCATCAGAACTGCGAAAATTTTGAGTTTCTCATGCGTTTCTTACGTCCAAAGTGCCATATCTCGTGAACGGATCGAACAATCCGCAAAAGTTCTATTGCATCTGAAAGTAGAAACTCGCCCGATTACAACGGTATGCGCACTTTTCCCCTAGGCGGTTCTAGTTATTCGTTTCGAGCATCAGAAGTGCGAAAATTTTGAGTTTCTCAAGCGTTTCTTACCTCCAAACTGCCATATCTCGCGAACGGCTTGACCAATCCGCAAAATTTCTGTTGCATCTGAAAGTAGAAACTCGCCCGATTACAACGGTAGGTGTAGTTTTCCCCTAGGCCGTTCTAGCTATTCGTTTCGAGCATCAGAACTGCGAAAATTTTGAGTTTCTCAAGCGTTTCTTACCTCCAAACTGCCATATCTTGCGAACGGATTGACCAATCCGCAAAATTTCTGTTGCATCTGAAATTAGAAACTCGCTCGATTACAACGGTATGCGCACTTTTCCCCTAGGCCGTTCTAGTTATTCGTGTCGAGCATCAGAACTGCGAAAATTTTGAGTTTCTCAAGCGTTTCTTACCTCCAAACTGCCATATCTCGCGAACGGATTGACCAATCCGCAAAATTTCTGTTGCATCTAAAAGTAGAAACACGGCTGATCACAACGGTATGCGCACTTTGCCCCTAGGCCGTTCTAGTTATTCGTGTCGAGCATCAGAACTGCGAAAATTTTTAGTTTCTCAAGCGTTTCTTACCTCCAAACTGCCATATCTCGCGAACGGACTGAGCAATCCGCAAAATTTCTGTTGCATCTGAAAGTAGAAACTCGCCCGATTACAACGGTATGCGCACTTTTCCCCTAGGCGGTTCTAGTTATTCGTTTCGAGCATCAGAAATGCGAAAATTTTGAGTTTCTCAAGCGTTTCTTACCTCCAAACTGCCATATCTCGGGGACGGATTGACCAATCCGCAAAAT
The DNA here is from genome assembly GCF_051014685.1 of Ptiloglossa arizonensis. NCBI lineage: Eukaryota > Metazoa > Arthropoda > Insecta > Hymenoptera > Colletidae > Ptiloglossa > Ptiloglossa arizonensis. The sequence goes on along the minus strand of NW_027479304.1, from coordinate 143,205 downwards.
TTCTGTTGCATCTGAAAGTAGAAACTCTCCCGATTACAACGGTATGCGCACTTTTCCCCTAGGCGGTTCTAGTTATTCGTTTCGAGCATCAGAACTGCGAAAATTTTGAGTTTCTGAAGCGTTTCTTACATCCAAACTGCCATATCTCGCGAACGGATTGACCAATCCGCAAAATTTCTGTTGCATCTGAAAGTAGAAACTCGCCCGATTACAACGGTACGCGTACTTTTCCCCTAGGCCGTTCTAGCCATTCGTTTCGAGCATCAGAACTGCGGAAATTTTGAGTTTCTCAAGCGTTTCTTACCTCCAAACTGCCATATCCCGCGAACGGATTGACCAATCCGCAAAATTTCTGTTGCTTCTGAAAGTAGAAACTCGCCCGATTACAACGGTATGCGCACTTTTCCCCTAGGCGGTTCTAGTTATTCGTTTCGAGCATCAGAAATGCGAAAATTTTGAGTTTCTCAAGCGTTTCTTACCTCCAAACTGCCATATCTCGGGGACGGATTGACCAATCCGCAAAATTTCTGTTGCATCTGAAAGTAGAAACTCTCCCGATTACAACGGTATGCGCACTTTTCCCCTAGGCGGTTCTAGTTATTCGTTTCGAGCATCAGAACTGCGAAAATTTTGAGTTTCTCAAGCGTTTCTTACCTCCAAACTGCCATATCTCGCGAACGGATTCACCAATCCGCAAAATTTCGGTTGCATCTGAAAGTAGAAACTCGCCCGATTACAACGGTATGCGCACTTTGCCCCTAGGCCGTTCTAGTTATTCGTTTCGAGCATCAGAACTGCGAAAATTTTGAGTTTCCCAAGCGTTTCTTACCTCCAAACTGCCATATCTCGCGAACGGATCGACCAATCCGCAAAATTTCGGTTGCATCTAAAAGTAGAAACTCGCCCGATTACAACGGTATGCGTACTTTTCCCCTAGGCCGTTCTAGTTATTCGTGTCGAGCATCATAACTGCGAAAATTTTGAGTTTCTCAAGCGTTTCTTACCTCCAAACTGACATATCTCGCGAACGGATTGACCAATCCGCAAAATTTCTGTTGCATCTGAAAGTAGAAACTCGCCCGATTACAACAGTAGGTGTAGTTTTCCCCTAGGCGGTTCTAGTTATTCGTTTCGAGCATCAGAACTGCGAAAATTTTGAGTTTCTCAAGCGTTTCTTACATCCAAACTGCCATATCTCGCGAACGGATTGACCAATCCGCAAAATTTCTGTTGCATCTGAAAGTAGAAACTCGCCCGATTACAACGGTAGGTGTAGTTTTCCCCTAGGCCGTTCTAGCTATTCGTTTCGAGCATCAGAACTGCGAAAATTTTGAGTTTCTCAAGCGTTTCTTACCTCCAAACTGCCATATCTCGCGAACGGATTCACCAATCCGCAAAATTTCGGTTGCATCTGAAAGTAGAAACTCGCCCGATTACAACGGTATGCGCACTTTGCCCCTAGGCCGTTCTAGTTATTCGTGTCGAGCATCAGAACTGCGAAAATTTTGAGTTTCTCAAGCGTTTCTTACCTCCAAACTGCCATATCTCGCGAACGGATCGACCAATCCGCAAAATTTCGGTTGCATCTAAAAGTAGAAACTCGCCCGATTACAACGGTATGCGTACTTTTCCCCTAGGCCGTTCTAGTTATTCGTGTCGAGCATCATAACTGCGAAAATTTTGAGTTTCTCAAGCGTTTCTTACCTCCAAACTGCCATATCTCGCGAACGGATTGACCAATCCGCAAAATTTCTGTTGCATCTGAAAGTAGAAACTCGCCCGATTACAACGGTAGGTGTAGTTTTCCCCTAGGCCGTTCTAGCTATTCGTTTCGAGCATCAGAACTGCGAAAATTTTGAGTTTCTCAAGCGTTTCTTACCTCCAAACTCCCATATCTCGCGAACGGATACACCAATCCGCAAAATTTCTATTGCATCTGAAAGTAGAAACTCGCCCGATTACAACGGTATGCGCACTTTTCCCCTAGGCCGTTCTAGTTATTCGTGACGAGCATCAGAACTGCGAAAATTTTGAGTTTCTCAAGCGTTTCTTATCTCCAAACTGCCATATCTCGCGAACGGATTGATCAATCCGCAAAATTTCTGTTGCATCTGAAAGTAGAAACTCGCCCGATTACAACGGTGAGCGCACTTTGCCCCTAGGCCGTTCTAGTTATTCGTGTCGAGCATCAGAACTGCGAAAATTTTGAGTTTCTCAAGCGTTTCTTACCTCCAAACTGCCATATCTCGCGAACGGATCGACCAATCCGCAAAATTTCGGTTGCATCTAAAAGTAGAAACTCGCCCGATTACAACGGTATGCGCACTTTTCCCCTAGGCGGTTCTAGTTATTCGTTTCGAGCATCAGAACTGCGAAAATTTTGAGTTTCTCAAGCGTTTCTTACATCCAAACTGCCATATCTCGCGAACGGATTGACCAATCCGCAAAATTTCTGTTGCATCTGAAAGTAGAAACTCGCCCGATTACAACGGTAGGTGTAGTTTTCCCCTAGGCCGTTCTAGCTATTCGTTTCGAGCATCAGAACTGCGAAAATTTTGAGTTTCTCAAGCGTTTCTTACCTCCAAACTGCCATATCTCGCGAACGGATTCACCAATCCGCAAAATTTCGGTTGCATCTGAAAGTAGAAACTCGCCCGATTACAACGGTATGCGCACTTTGCCCCTAGGCCGTTCTAGTTATTCGTGTCGAGCATCAGAACTGCGAAAATTTTGAGTTTCTCAAGCGTTTCTTACCTCCAAACTGCCATATCTCGCGAACGGATCGACCAATCCGCAAAATTTCGGTTGCATCTAAAAGTAGAAACTCGCCCGATTACAACGGTATGCGTACTTTTCCCCTAGGCCGTTCTAGTTATTCGTGTCGAGCATCATAACTGCGAAAATTTTGAGTTTCTCAAGCGTTTCTTACCTCCAAACTGACATATCTCGCGAACGGATTGACCAATCCGCAAAATTTCTGTCGCATCTGAAAGTAGAAACTCGCCCGATTACAACGGTAGGTGTAGTTTTCCCCTAGGCGGTTCTAGTTATTCGTTTCGAGCATCAGAACTGCGAAAATTTTGAGTTTCTCAAGCGTTTCTTACATCCAAACTGCCATATCTCGCGAACGGATTGACCAATCCGCAAAATTTCTGTTGCATCTGAAAGTAGAAACTCGCCCGATTACAACGGTAGGTGTAGTTTTCCCCTAGGCCGTTCTAGCTATTCGTTTCGAGCATCAGAACTGCGAAAATTTTGAGTTTCTCAAGCGTTTCTTACCTCCAAACTGCCATATCTCGCGAACGGATTCACCAATCCGCAAAATTTCGGTTGCGTCTGAAAGTAGAAACTCGCCCGATTACAACGGTATGCGCACTTTGCCCCTAGGCCGTTCTAGTTATTCGTGTCGAGCATCAGAACTGCGAAAATTTTGAGTTTCTCAAGCGTTTCTTACCTCCAAACTGCCATATCTTGCGAACGGATTGACCAATCCGCAAAATTTCTGTTGCATCTGAAATTAGAAACTCGCTCGATTACAACGGTATGCGCACTTTTCCCCTAGGCCGTTCTAGTTATTCGTGTCGAGCATCAGAACTGCGAAAATTTTGAGTTTCTCAAGCGTTTCTTACCTCCAAACTGCCATATCTCGCGAACGGATTGACCAATCCGCAAAATTTCTGTTGCATCTAAAAGTAGAAACTCGCCTGATCACAACGGTATGCGTACTTTTCCCCTAAGCCGTTCTAGTCATTCGTTTCGAGCATCAGAACTGCGAAAATTTTGAGTTTCTCAAGCGTTTCTTACGTCCAAACTGCCATATCTCGCGAACGGATCGACCAATCCGCAAAATTTCTGTTGCATCTGAAAGTAGAAACTCGCCCGATTACAACGGTATGCGTAGTTTTCCCCTAGGCCGTTCTAGCTATTCGTTTCGAGCATCAGAACTGCGAAAATTTTGAGTTTCTCAAGCGTTTCTTACCTCCAAACAGCCATATCTTGCGAACGGATTGACCAATCCGCAAAATTTCTGTTGCATCTGAAATTAGAAACTCGCTCGATTACAACGGTATGCGCACTTTTCCCCTAGGCCGTTCTAGTTATTCGTGTCGAGCATCAGAACTGCGAAAATTTTGAGTTTCTCAAGCGTTTCTTACCTCCAAACTGCCATATCTCGCGAACGGATTGACCAATCCGCAAAATTTCTGTTGCATCTGAAAGTAGAAACTCGCCCGATTACAACGGTATGCGCACTTTTCCCCTAGGCCGTTCTAGTTATTCGTTTCGAGCATCAGAACTGCGAAAATTTTGAGTTTCTCAAGCGTTTCTTATCTCCAAACTGCCATATCTCGCGAACGGATTGATCAATCCGCAAAATTTCTGTTGCATCTGAAGGTAGAAACTCGCCCGATTACAACGGTATGCGCACTTTTCCCCTAGGCCGTTCTAGTTATTCGTGTCGAGCATCAGAACTGCGAAAATTTTGAGTTTCTCAAGCGTTTCTTACCTCCAAACTGCCATATCTCGCGAACGGATCGACCAATCCGCAAAATTTCGGTTGCATCTAAAAGTAGAAGCTCGCCCGATTACAACGGTGTGCGTACTTTTCCCCTAGGCCGTTCTAGTTATTCGTCTCGAGCATCAGAACTGCGAAAATTTTGAGTTTCTCAAGCGTTTCTTACCTCCAAACTGCCATATCTCGCGAACGGATCGACCAATCCCCAAAATTTCGGTTGCATCTAAAAGTAGAAGCTCGCCCGATTTCAACGGTATGCGTACTTTTCCCCTAGGCCGTTCTAGTTATTCGTCTCGAGCATCAGAACTGCGAAAATTTTTAGTTTCTCAAGCGTTTCTTACCTCCAAAATGCCATATCTCGCGAACGGATTGATCAATCCGCAAAATTTCTGTTGCATCTGAAAGTAGAAACTCGCCCGATTACAACGGTAGGTGTAGTTTTCCCCTAGGCCGTTCCAGTTATTCATTTCGAGCATCAGAACTGCGAAAATTTTGAGTTTCTCAAGCGTTTCTTACCTCCAAACTGCCATATCTCGCGAACGGATTGGCCAATCCGCAAAATTTCTGTTGCATCTGAAAGTAGAAACTCGCCCGATTACAACGGTATGCGCACTTTTCCCCTAGGCCGTTCTAGTTATTCGTGTCGAGCATTAGAACTGCGAAAATTTTGAGTTTCTCAAGCGTTTCTTATCTCCAAACTGCCATATCTCGCGAACGGATTGATCAATCCGCAAAATTTCTGTTGCATCTGAAAGTAGAAACTCGCCCGATTACAACGGTATGCGCACTTTTCCCCTAGGCGGTTCTAGTTATTCGTTTCGAGCATCATAACTGCGAAAATTTTGAGTTTCTCAAGCGTTTCTTACCTCCAAAATGCCATATCTCGAGAACGGATTAACCAATCCGCAAAATTTCTGTTGCATCTGAAAGTAGAAACTCGCCCGATTACAACGGAGGGTGTAGTTTTCCCCTAGGCCGTTCTAGCTATTCGTTTCGAGCATCAGAACTGCGAAAATTTTGAGTTTCTCAAGCGTTTCTTACCTCCAAACTCCCATATCTCGCGAACGGATACACCAATCCGCAAAATTTCTATTGCATCTGAAAGTAGAAACTCGCCCGATTACAACGGTATGCGCACTCTTCCCCTAGGCCGTTCTAGTTATTCGTGTCGAGCATCAGAACTGCGAAAATTTTGAGTTTCTCAAGCGTTTCTTACCTCCAAACTGCCATATCTCGCGAACGGATTGACCAATCCGCAAAATTTCTGTTGCATCTGAAAGTAGAAACTCGCCCGATTACAACGGTATGCGCACTTTTCCCCTAGGCCGTTCTAGTTATTCGTGTTGAGCATCAGAACTGCGAAAATTTTGAGTTTCTCAAGCGTTTCTTATCTCCAAACTGCCATATCTCGCGAACGGATTGATCAATCCGCAAAATTTCTGTTGCATCTGAAAGTAGAAACTCGCCCGATTACAACGGTGAGCGCACTTTGCCCCTAGGCCGTTCTAGTTATTCGTGTCGAGCATCAGAACTGCGAAAATTTTGAGTTTCTCAAGCGTTTCTTACCTCCAAACTGCCATATCTCGCGAACGGATCGACCAATCCGCAAAATTTCGGTTGCATCTAAAAGTAGAAACTCGCCCGATTACAACGGTATGCGCACTTTTCCCCTAGGCGGTTCTAGTTATTCGTTTCGAGCATCAGAACTGCGAAAATTTTGAGTTTCTCAAGCGTTTCTTACATCCAAACTGCCATATCTCGCGAACGGATTGACCAATCCGCAAAATTTCTGGTGCATCTGAAAGTAGAAACTCGCCCGATTACAACGGTAGGTGTAGTTTTCCCCTAGGCCGTTCTAGCTATTCGTTTCGAGCATCAGAACTGCGAAAATTTTGAGTTTCTCAAGCGTTTCTTACCTCCAAACTGCCATATCTCGCGAACGGATTCACCAATCCGCAAAATTTCGGTTGCATCTGAAAGTAGAAACTCGCCCGATTACAACGGTATGCGCACTTTGCCCCTAGGCCGTTCTAGTTATTCGTGTCGAGCATCAGAACTGCGAAAATTTTGAGTTTCTCAAGCGTTTCTTACCTCCAAACTGCCATATCTCGCGAACGGATCGACCAATCCGCAAAATTTCGGTTGCATCTAAAAGTAGAAACTCGCCCGATTACAACGGTATGCGTACTTTTCCCCTAGGCCGTTCTAGTTATTCGTGTCGAGCATCATAACTGCGAAAATTTTGAGTTTCTCAAGCGTTTCTTACCTCCAAACTGACATATCTCGCGAACGGATTGACCAATCCGCAAAATTTCTGTTGCATCTGAAAGTAGAAACTCGCCCGATTACAACGGTAGGTGTAGTTTTCCCCTAGGCGGTTCTAGTTATTCGTTTCGAGCATCAGAACTGCGAAAATTTTGAGTTTCTCAAGCGTTTCTTACATCCAAACTGCCATATCTCGCGAACGGATTGACCAATCCGCAAAATTTCTGTTGCATCTGAAAGTAGAAACTCGCCCGATTACAACGGTGGGTGTAGTTTTCCCCTAGGCCGTTCTAGCTATTCGTTTCGAGCATCAGAACTGCGAAAATTTTGAGTTTCTCAAGCGTTTCTTACCTCCAAACTGCCATATCTCGCGAACGGATTCACCAATCCGCAAAATTTCGGTTGCATCTGAAAGTAGAAACTCGCCCGATTACAACGGTATGCGCACTTTGCCCCTAGGCCGTTCTAGTTATTCGTGTCGAGCATCAGAACTGCGAAAATTTTGAGTTTCTCAAGCGTTTCTTACCTCCAAACTGCCATATCTTGCGAACGGATTGACCAATCCGCAAAATTTCTGTTGCATCTGAAATTAGAAACTCGCTCGATTACAACGGTATGCGCACTTTTCCCCTAGGCCGTTCTAGTTATTCGTGTCGAGGATCAGAACTGCGAAAATTTTGAGTTTCTCAAGCGTTTCTTACCTCCAAACTGCCATATCTCGCGAACGGATCGACCAATCCCCAAAATTTCGGTTGCATCTAAAAGTAGAAGCTCGCCCGATTACAACGGTATGCGTACTTTTCCCCTAGGCCGTTCTAGTTATTCGTCTCGAGCATCAGAACTGCGAAAATTTTGAGTTTCTCAAGCGTTTCTTACCTCCAAAATGCCATATCTCGCGAACGGATTGATCAATCCGCAAAATTTCTGTTGCATCTGAAAGTAGAAACTCGCCCGATTACAACGGTAGGTGTAGTTTTCCCCTAGGCCGTTCCAGTTATTCATTTCGAGCATCAGAACTGCGAAAATTTTGAGTTTCTCAAGCGTTTCTTACCTCCAAACTGCCATATCTCGCGAACGGATTGGCCAATCCGCAAAATTTCTGTTGCATCTGAAAGTAGAAACTCGCCCGATTACAACGGTATGCGCACTTTTCCCCTAGGCCGTTCTAGTTATTCGTGTTGAGCATCAGAACTGCGAAAATTTTGAGTTTCTCAAGCGTTTCTTATCTCCAAACTGCCATATCTCGCGAACGGATTGATCAATCCGCAAAATTTCTGTTGCATCTGAAAGTAGAAACTCGCCCGATTACAACGGTGAGCGCACTTTGCCCCTAGGCCGTTCTAGTTATTCGTGTCGAGCATCAGAACTGCGAAAATTTTGAGTTTCTCAAGCGTTTCTTACCTCCAAACTGCCATATCTCGCGAACGGATCGACCAATCCGCAAAATTTCGGTTGCATCTAAAAGTAGAAACTCGCCCGATTACAACGGTATGCGCACTTTTCCCCTAGGCGGTTCTAGTTATTCGTTTCGAGCATCAGAACTGCGAAAATTTTGAGTTTCTCAAGCGTTTCTTACATCCAAACTGCCATATCTCGCGAACGGATTGACCAATCCGCAAAATTTCTGGTGCATCTGAAAGTAGAAACTCGCCCGATTACAACGGTAGGTGTAGTTTTCCCCTAGGCCGTTCTAGCTATTCGTTTCGAGCATCAGAACTGCGAAAATTTTGAGTTTCTCAAGCGTTTCTTACCTCCAAACTGCCATATCTCGCGAACGGATTCACCAATCCGCAAAATTTCGGTTGCATCTGAAAGTAGAAACTCGCCCGATTACAACGGTATGCGCACTTTGCCCCTAGGCCGTTCTAGTTATTCGTGTCGAGCATCAGAACTGCGAAAATTTTGAGTTTCTCAAGCGTTTCTTACCTCCAAACTGCCATATCTCGCGAACGGATCGACCAATCCGCAAAATTTCGGTTGCATCTAAAAGTAGAAACTCGCCCGATTACAACGGTATGCGTACTTTTCCCCTAGGCCGTTCTAGTTATTCGTGTCGAGCATCATAACTGCGAAAATGTTGAGTTTCTCAAGCGTTTCTTACCTCCAAACTGACATATCTCGCGAACGGATTGACCAATCCGCAAAATTTCTGTTGCATCTGAAAGTAGAAACTCGCCCGATTACAACGGTAGGTGTAGTTTTCCCCTAGGCGGTTCTAGTTATTCGTTTCGAGCATCAGAACTGCGAAAATTTTGAGTTTCTCAAGCGTTTCTTACATCCAAACTGCCATATCTCGCGAACGGATTGACCAATCCGCAAAATTTCTGTTGCATCTGAAAGTAGAAACTCGCCCGATTACAACGGTGGGTGTAGTTTTCCCCTAGGCCGTTCTAGCTATTCGTTTCGAGCATCAGAACTGCGAAAATTTTGAGTTTCTCAAGCGTTTCTTACCTCCAAACTGCCATATCTCGCGAACGGATTCACCAATCCGCAAAATTTCGGTTGCATCTGAAAGTAGAAACTCGCCCGATTACAACGGTATGCGCACTTTGCCCCTAGGCCGTTCTAGTTATTCGTGTCGAGCATCAGAACTGCGAAAATTTTGAGTTTCTCAAGCGTTTCTTACCTCCAAACTGCCATATCTTGCGAACGGATTGACCAATCCGCAAAATTTCTGTTGCATCTGAAATTAGAAACTCGCTCGATTACAACGGTATGCGCACTTTTCCCCTAGGCCGTTCTAGTTATTCGTGTCGAGGATCAGAACTGCGAAAATTTTGAGTTTCTCAAGCGTTTCTTACCTCCAAACTGCCATATCTCGCGAACGGATCGACCAATCCCCAAAATTTCGGTTGCATCTAAAAGTAGAAGCTCGCCCGATTACAACGGTATGCGTACTTTTCCCCTAGGCCGTTCTAGTTATTCGTCTCGAGCATCAGAACTGCGAAAATTTTGAGTTTCTCAAGCGTTTCTTACCTCCAAAATGCCATATCTCGCGAACGGATTGATCAATCCGCAAAATTTCTGTTGCATCTGAAAGTAGAAACTCGCCCGATTACAACGGTAGGTGTAGTTTTCCCCTAGGCCGTTCCAGTTATTCATTTCGAGCATCAGAACTGCGAAAATTTTGAGTTTCTCAAGCGTTTCTTACCTCCAAACTGCCATATCTCGCGAACGGATTGGCCAATCCGCAAAATTTCTGTTGCATCTGAAAGTAGAAACTCGCCCGATTACAACGGTATGCGCACTTTTCCCCTAGGCCGTTCTAGTTATTCGTGTCGAGCATCAGAACTGCGAAAATTTTGAGTTTCTCAAGCGTTTCTTACCTCCAAAATGCCATATCTCGAGAACGGATTGACCAATCCGCAAAATTTCTGTTGCATCTGAAAGTAGAAACTCGCCCGATTACAACGGAGGGTGTAGTTTTCCCCTAGGCCGTTCTAGCTATTCGTTTCGAGCATCAGAACTGCGAAAATTTTGAGTTTCTCAAGCGTTTCTTACCTCCAAACTCCCATATCTCGCGAACGGATACACCAATCCGCAAAATTTCTATTGCATCTGAAAGTAGAAACTCGCCCGATTACAACGGTATGCGCACTCTTCCCCTAGGCCGTTCTAGTTATTCGTGTCGAGCATCAGAACTGCGAAAATTTTGAGTTTCTCAAGCGTTTCTTACCTCCAAACTGCCATATCTCGCGAACGGATTGACCAATCCGCAAAATTTCTGTTGCATCTGAAAGTAGAAACTCGCCCGATTACAACGGTATGCGCACTTTTCCCCTAGGCCGTTCTAGTTATTCGTGTTGAGCATCAGAACTGCGAAAATTTTGAGTTTCTCAAGCGTTTCTTATCTCCAAACTGCCATATCTCGCGAACGGATTGATCAATCCGCAAAATTTCTGTTGCATCTGAAAGTAGAAACTCGCCCGATTACAACGGTGAGCGCACTTTGCCCCTAGGCCGTTCTAGTTATTCGTGTCGAGCATCAGAACTGCGAAAATTTTGAGTTTCTCAAGCGTTTCTTACCTCCAAACTGCCATATCTCGCGAACGGATCGACCAATCCGCAAAATTTCGGTTGCATCTAAAAGTAGAAACTCGCCCGATTACAACGGTATGCGCACTTTTCCCCTAGGCGGTTCTAGTTATTCGTTTCGAGCATCAGAACTGCGAAAATTTTGAGTTTCTCAAGCGTTTCTTACATCCAAACTGCCATATCTCGCGAACGGATTGACCAATCCGCAAAATTTCTGTTGCATCTGAAAGTAGAAACTCGCCCGATTACAACGGTAGGTGTAGTTTTCCCCTAGGCCGTTCTAGCTATTCGTTTCGAGCATCAGAACTGCGAAAATTTTGAGTTTCTCAAGCGTTTCTTACCTCCAAACTGCCATATCTCGCGAACGGATTCACCAATCCGCAAAATTTCGGTTGCATCTGAAAGTAGAAACTCGCCCGATTACAACGGTATGCGCACTTTGCCCCTAGGCCGTTCTAGTTATTCGTGTCGAGCATCAGAACTGCGAAAATTTTGAGTTTCTCAAGCGTTTCTTACCTCCAAACTGCCATATCTCGCGAACGGATCGACCAATCCGCAAAATTTCGGTTGCATCTAAAAGTAGAAACTCGCCCGATTACAACGGTAGGTGTAGTTTTCCCCTAGGCGGTTCTAGTTATTCGTTTCGAGCATCAGAACTGCGAAAATTTTGAGTTTCTCAAGCGTTTCTTACATCCAAACTGCCATATCTCGCGAACGGATTGACCAATCCGCAAAATTTCTGTTGCATCTGAAAGTAGAAACTCGCCCGATTACAACGGTGGGTGTAGTTTTCCCCTAGGCCGTTCTAGCTATTCGTTTCGAGCATCAGAACTGCGAAAATTTTGAGTTTCTCAAGCGTTTCTTACCTCCAAACTGCCATATCTCGCGAACGGATTCACCAATCCGCAAAATTTCGGTTGCATCTGAAAGTAGAAACTCGCCCGATTACAACGGTATGCGCACTTTGCCCCTAGGCCGTTCTAGTTATTCGTGTCGAGCATCAGAACTGCGAAAATTTTGAGTTTCTCAAGCGTTTCTTACCTCCAAACTGCCATATCTTGCGAACGGATTGACCAATCCGCAAAATTTCTGTTGCATCTGAAATTAGAAACTCGCTCGATTACAACGGTATGCGCACTTTTCCCCTAGGCCGTTCTAGTTATTCGTGTCGAGGATCAGAACTGCGAAAATTTTGAGTTTCTCAAGCGTTTCTTACCTCCAAACTGCCATATCTCGCGAACGGATCGACCAATCCCCAAAATTTCGGTTGCATCTAAAAGTAGAAGCTCGCCCGATTACAACGGTATGCGTACTTTTCCCCTAGGCCGTTCTAGTTATTCGTCTCGAGCATCAGAACTGCGAAAATTTTGAGTTTCTCAAGCGTTTCTTACCTCCAAAATGCCATATCTCGCGAACGGATTGATCAATCCGCAAAATTTCTGTTGCATCTGAAAGTAGAAACTCGCCCGATTACAACGGTAGGTGTAGTTTTCCCCTAGGCCGTTCCAGTTATTCATTTCGAGCATCAGAACTGCGAAAATTTTGAGTTTCTCAAGCGTTTCTTACCTCCAAACTGCCATATCTCGCGAACGGATTGGCCAATCCGCAAAATTTCTGTTGCATCTGAAAGTAGAAACTCGCCCGATTACAACGGTATGCGCACTTTTCCCCTAGGCCGTTCTAGTTATTCGTGTCGAGCATCAGAACTGCGAAAATTTTGAGTTTCTCAAGCGTTTCTTATCTCCAAACTGCCATATCTCGCGAACGGATTGATCAATCCGCAAAATTTCTGTTGCATCTGAAAGTAGAAACTCGCCCGATTACAACGGTATGCGCACTTTGCCCCTAGGCCGTTCTAGTTATTCGTGTCGAGCATCATAACTGCGAAAATTTTCAGTTTCTCAAGCGTTTCTTACCTCCAAAATGCCATATCTCGAGAACGGATTGACCAATCCGCAAAATTTCTGTTGCATCTGAAAGTAGAAACTCGCCCGATTACAACGGAGGGTGTAGTTTTCCCCTAGGCCGTTCTAGCTATTCGTTTCGAGCATCAGAACTGCGAAAATTTTGAGTTTCTCAAGCGTTTCTTACCTCCAAACTCCCATATCTCGCGAACGGATACACCAATCCGCAAAATTTCTATTGCATCTGAAAGTAGAAACTCGCCCGATTACAACGGTATGCGCACTCTTCCCCTAGGCCGTTCTAGTTATTCGTGTCGAGCATCAGAACTGCGAAAATTTTGAGTTTCTCAAGCGTTTCTTACCTCCAAACTGCCATATCTCGCGAACGGATTGACCAATCCGCAAAATTTCTGTTGCATCTGAAAGTAGAAACTCGCCCGATTACAACGGTATGCGCACTTTTCCCCTAGGCCGTTCTAGTTATTCGTGTTGAGCATCAGAACTGCGAAAATTTTGAGTTTCTCAAGCGTTTCTTATCTCCAAACTGCCATATCTCGCGAACGGATTGATCAATCCGCAAAATTTCTGTTGCATCTGAAAGTAGAAACTCGCCCGATTACAACGGTGAGCGCACTTTGCCCCTAGGCCGTTCTAGTTATTCGTGTCGAGCATCAGAACTGCGAAAATTTTGAGTTTCTCAAGCGTTTCTTACCTCCAAACTGCCATATCTCGCGAACGGATCGACCAATCCGCAAAATTTCGGTTGCATCTAAAAGTAGAAACTCGCCCGATTACAACGGTATGCGCACTTTTCCCCTAGGCGGTTCTAGTTATTCGTTTCGAGCATCAGAACTGCGAAAATTTTGAGTTTCTCAAGCGTTTCTTACATCCAAACTGCCATATCTCGCGAACGGATTGACCAATCCGCAAAATTTCTGTTGCATCTGAAAGTAGAAACTCGCCCGATTACAACGGTAGGTGTAGTTTTCCCCTAGGCCGTTCTAGCTATTCGTTTCGAGCATCAGAACTGCGAAAATTTTGAGTTTCTCAAGCGTTTCTTACCTCCAAACTGCCATATCTCGCGAACGGATTCACCAATCCGCAAAATTTCGGTTGCATCTGAAAGTAGAAACTCGCCCGATTACAACGGTATGCGCACTTTGCCCCTAGGCCGTTCTAGTTATTCGTGTCGAGCATCAGAACTGCGAAAATTTTGAGTTTCTCAAGCGTTTCTTACCTCCAAACTGCCATATCTTGCGAACGGATTGACCAATCCGCAAAATTTCTGTTGCATCTGAAATTAGAAACTCGCTCGATTACAACGGTATGCGCACTTTTCCCCTAGGCCGTTCTAGTTATTCGTGTCGAGCATCAGAACTGCGAAAATTTTGAGTTTCTCAAGCGTTTCTTACCTCCAAACTGCCATATCTCGCGAACGGATCGACCAATCCGCAAAATTTCGGTTGCATCTAAAAGTAGAAGCTCGCCCGATTACAACGGTGTGCGTACTTTTCCCCTAGGCCGTTCTAGTTATTCGTCTCGAGCATCAGAACTGCGAAAATTTTTAGTTTCTCAAGCGTTTCTTACCTCCAAAATGCCATATCTCGCGAACGGATTGATCAATCCGCAAAATTTCTGTTGCATCTGAAAGTAGAAACTCGCCCGATTACAACGGTAGGTGCAGTTTTCCCCTAGGCCGTTCCAGTTATTCATTTCGAGCATCAGAACTGCGAGAATTTTGAGTTTCTCAAGCGTTTCTTACCTCCAAACTGCCATATCTCGCGAACGGATTGGCCAATCCGCAAAATTTCTGTTGCATCTGAAAGTAGAAACTCGCCCGATTACAACGGTATGCGCACTTTTCCCCTAGGCCGTTCTAGTTATTCGTGTCGAGCATCAGAACTGCGAAAATTTTGAGTTTCTCAAGCGTTTCTTATCTCCAAACTGCCATATCTCGCGAACGGATTGATCAATCCGCAAAATTTCTGTTGCATCTGAAAGTAGAAACTCGCCCGATTACAACGGTATGCGCACTTTTCCCCTAGGCGGTTCTAGTTATTCGTTTCGAGCATCATAACTGCGAAAATTTTGAGTTTCTCAAGCGTTTCTTACCTCCAAAATGCCATATCTCGCGAACGGATTGACCAATCCGCAAAATTTCTGTTGCATCTGAAAGTAGAAACTCGCCCGATTACAACGGAGGGTGTAGTTTTCCCCTAGGCCGTTCTAGCTATTCGTTTCGAGCATCAGAACTGCGAAAATTTTGAGTTTCTCAAGCGTTTCTTACCTCCAAACTGCCATATCTCGCGAACGGATCGACCAATCCGCAAAATTTCGGTTGCATCTAAAAGTAGAAGCTCGCCCGATTACAACGGTGTGCGTACTTTTCCCCTAGGCCGTTCTAGTTATTCGTCTCGAGCATCAGAACTGCGAAAGTTTTGAGTTTCTCAAGCGTTTCTTACCTCCAAACTGCCATATCTCGCGAACGGATCGACCAATCCCCAAAATTTCGGTTGCATCTAAAAGTAGAAGCTCGCCCGATTACAACGGTATGCGTACTTTTCCCCTAGGCCGTTCTAGTTATTCGTCTCGAGCATCAGAACTGCGAAAATTTTTAGTTTCTCAAGCGTTTCTTACCTCCAAAATGCCATATCTCGCGAACGGATTGATCAATCCGCAAAATTTCTGTTGCATCTGAAAGTAGAAACTCGCCCGATTACAACGGTAGGTGCAGTTTTCCCCTAGGCCGTTCCAGTTATTCATTTCGAGCATCAGAACTGCGAGAATTTTGAGTTTCTCAAGCGTTTCTTACCTCCAAACTGCCATATCTCGCGAACGGATTGGCCAATCCGCAAAATTTCTGTTGCATCTGAAAGTAGAAACTCGCCCGATTACAACGGTATGCGCACTTTTCCCCTAGGCCGTTCTAGTTATTCGTGTCGAGCATCAGAACTGCGAAAATTTTGAGTTTCTCAAGCGTTTCTTATCTCCAAACTGCCATATCTCGCGAACGGATTGATCAATCCGCAAAATTTCTGTTGCATCTGAAAGTAGAAACTCGCCCGATTACAACGGTATGCGCACTTTTCCCCTAGGCGGTTCTAGTTATTCGTTTCGAGCATCATAACTGCGAAAATTTTGAGTTTCTCAAGCGTTTCTTACCTCCAAAATGCCATATCTCGCGAACGGATTGACCAATCCGCAAAATTTCTGTTGCATCTGAAAGTAGAAACTCGCCCGATTACAACGGAGGGTGTAGTTTTCCCCTAGGCCGTTCTAGCTATTCGTTTCGAGCATCAGAACTGCGAAAATTTTGAGTTTCTCAAGCGTTTCTTACCTCCAAACTCCCATATCTCGCGAACGGATACACCAATCCGCAAAATTTCTATTGCATCTGAAAGTAGAAACTCGCCCGATTACAACGGTATGCGCACTCTTCCCCTAGGCCGTTCTAGTTATTCGTGTCTAGCATCAGAACTGCGAAAATTTTGAGTTTCTCAAGCGTTTCTTACCTCCAAACTGCCATATCTCGCGAACGGATTGACCAATCCGCAAAATTTCTGTTGCATCTGAAAGTAGAAACTCGCCCGATTACAACGGTATGCGCACTTTTCCCCTAGGCCGTTCTAGTTATTCGTGTCGAGCATCAGAACTGCGAAAATTTTGAGTTTCTCAAGCGTTTCTTATCTCCATACTGCCATATCTCGCGAACGGATTGGCCAATCCGCAAAATTTCTGTTGCATCTGAAAGTAGAAACTCGCCCGATTACAACGGTATGCGCACTTTTCCCCTAGGCCGTTCTAGTTATTCGTGTCGAGCATCAGAACTGCGAAAATTTTGAGTTTCTCAAGCGTTTCTTATTTCCAAACTGCCATATCTCGCGAACGGATTGATCAATCCGCAAAATTTCTGTTGCATCTGAAAGTAGAAACTCGCCCGATTACAACGGTATGCGCACTTTTCCCCTAGGCGGTTCTAGTTATTCGTTTCGAGCATCATAACTGCGAAAATTTTGAGTTTCTCAAGCGTTTCTTACCTCCAAAATGCCATATCTCGCGAACGGATTGACCAATCCGCAAAATTTCTGTTGCATCTGAAAGTAGAAACTCGCCCGATTACAACGGAGGGTGTAGTTTTCCCCTAGGCCGTTCTAGCTATTCGTTTCGAGCATCAGAACTGCGAAAATTTTGAGTTTCTCAAGCGTTTCTTACATCCAAACTGCCATATCTCGCGAACGGATTGACCAATCCGCAAAATTTCTGTTGCATCTGCAAGTAGAAACTCGCCCGATTACAACGGTAAGCGCACTTTTCCCCTAGGCGGTTCTAGTTATTCGTTTCGAGCATCAGAACTGCGAAAATTTTGAGTTTCTCAAGCGTTTCTTATCTCCAAACTGCCATATCTCGCGAACGGATTGATCAATCCTCAAAATTTCTGTTGCATCTGAAAGTAGAAACTCGCCCGATTACAACGCTATGCGCACTTTTCCCCTAGGCGGTTCTAGTTATTCGTTTCGAGCATCAGAAATGCGAAAATTTTGAGTTTCTCAAGCGTTTCTTACCTCCAAACTGCCATATCTCGGGAACGGATTGACCAATCCGCAAAATTTCTGTTGCATCTGAAAGTAGAAACTCGCCCGATTACAACGGTATGCGCACTTTTCCCCTAGGCGGTTCTAGTTATTCGTTTCGAGCATCATAACTGCGAAAATTTTGAGTTTCTCAAGCGTTTCTTACCTCCAAAATGCCATATCTCGCGAACGGATTGACCAATCCGCAAAATTTCTGTTGCATCTGAAAGTAGAAACTCGCCCGATTACAACGGAGGGTGTAGTTTTCCCCTAGGCCGTTCTAGCTATTCGTTTCGAGCATCAGAACTGCGAAAATTTTGAGTTTCTCAAGCGTTTCTTACATCCAAACTGCCATATCTCGCGAACGGATACACCAATCCGCAAAATTTCCGTTGCATCTGAAAGTAGAAACTCGCCCGATTACAACGGTAAGCGCACTTTTCCCCTAGGCGGTTCTAGTTATTCGTTTCGAACATCAGAACTGCGAAAATTTTGAGTTTCTCAAGCGTTTCTTATCTCCAAACTGCCATATCTCGCGAACGGATTGATCAATCCTCAAAATTTCTGTTGCATCTGAAAGTAGAAACTCGCCCGATTACAAGGGTAGGTGTAGTTTTCCCCTAGGCCGTTCCAGTTATTCATTTCGAGTATCAGAACTGCGAAAATTTTTAGTTTCTCAAGCGTTTCTTACCTCCAAACTGCCATATCTCGCGAACGGATTGACCAATCCGCAAAATTTCTGTTGCATCTGAAAGTAGAAACTCGCCCGATTACAACGGAGGGTGTAGTTTTCCCCTAGGCCGTTCTAGCTATTCGTTTCGAGCATCAGAACTGCGAAAATTTTGAGTTTCTCAAGCGTTTCTTACATCCAAACTGCCATATCTCGCGAACGGATACACCAATCCGCAAAATTTCAGTTGCATCTGAAAGTAGAAACTCGCCCGATTACAACGGTAAGCGCACTTTTCCCCTAGGCGGTTCTAGTTATTCGTTTCGAACATCAGAACTGCGAAAATTTTGAGTTTCTCAAGCGTTTCTTATCTCCAAACTGCCATATCTCGCGAACGGATTGATCAATCCTCAAAATTTCTGTTGCATCTGAAAGTCGAAACTCGCCCGATTACAAGGGTAGGTGTAGTTTTCCCCTAGGCCGTTCCAGTTATTCATTTCGAGTATCAGAACTGCGAAAATTTTTAGTTTCTCAAGCGTTTCTTACGTCCAAACTGCCATATCTCGCGAACGGATCGACCAATCCGCAAAATTTCTGTTGCTTCTGAAAGTAGAAACTCGCCCGATTACAACGGTATGCGCACTTTTCCCCTAGGCGGTTCTAGTTATTCGTTTCGAGCATCAGAAATGCGAAAATTTTGAGTTTCTCAAGCGTTTCTTACCTCCAAACTGCCATATCTCGGGAACGGATTGACCAATCCGCAAAATTTCTGTTGCATCTGAAAGTAGAAACTCTCCCGATTACAACGGTATGCGCACTTTTCCCCTAGGCGGTTCTAGTTATTCGTTTCGAGCTTCAGAACTGCGAAAATTTTGAGTTTCTCAAGCGTTTCTTACATCCAAACTGCCATATCTCGCGAACGGATTGACCAATCCGCAAAATTTCTGTTGCATCTGCAAGTAGAAACTCGCCCGATTACAACGGTAAGCGCACTTTTCCCCTAGGCGGTTCTAGTTATTCGTTTCGAGCATCAGAACTGCGAAAATTTTGAGTTTCTCAAGCGTTTCTTATCTCCAAACTGCCATATCTCGCGAACGGATTGATCAATCCTCAAAATTTCTGTTGCATCTGAAAGTAGAAACTCGCCCGATTACAACGGTATGCGCACTTTTCCCCTAGGCGGTTCTAGTTATTCGTTTCGAGCATCAGAAATGCGAAAATTTTGAGTTTCTCAAGCGTTTCTTACCTCCAAACTGCCATATCTCGGGAACGGATTGACCAATCCGCAAAATTTCTGTTGCATCTGAAAGTAGAAACTCGCCCGATTACAACGGTATGCGCACTTTTCCCCTAGGCGGTTCTAGTTATTCGTTTCGAGCATCATAACTGCGAAAATTTTGAGTTTCTCAAGCGTTTCTTACCTCCAAAATGCCATATCTCGCGAACGGATTGACCAATCCGCAAAATTTCTGTTGCATCTGAAAGTAGAAACTCGCCCGATTACAACGGAGGGTGTAGTTTTCCCCTAGGCCGTTCTAGCTATTCGTTTCGAGCATCAGAACTGCGAAAATTTTGAGTTTCTCAAGCGTTTCTTACATCCAAACTGCCATATCTCGCGAACGGATACACCAATCCGCAAAATTTCCGTTGCATCTGAAAGTAGAAACTCGCCCGATTACAACGGTAAGCGCACTTTTCCCCTAGGCGGTTCTAGTTATTCGTTTCGAACATCAGAACTGCGAAAATTTTGAGTTTCTCAAGCGTTTCTTATCTCCAAACTGCCATATCTCGCGAACGGATTGATCAATCCTCAAAATTTCTGTTGCATCTGAAAGTAGAAACTCGCCCGATTACAAGGGTAGGTGTAGTTTTCCCCTAGGCCGTTCCAGTTATTCATTTCGAGTATCAGAACTGCGAAAATTTTTAGTTTCTCAAGCGTTTCTTACCTCCAAACTGCCATATCTCGCGAACGGATTGACCAATCCGCAAAATTTCTGTTGCATCTGAAAGTAGAAACTCGCCCGATTACAACGGAGGGTGTAGTTTTCCCCTAGGCCGTTCTAGCTATTCGTTTCGAGCATCAGAACTGCGAAAATTTTGAGTTTCTCAAGCGTTTCTTACATCCAAACTGCCATATCTCGCGAACGGATACACCAATCCGCAAAATTTCCGTTGCATCTGAAAGTAGAAACTCGCCCGATTACAACGGTAAGCGCACTTTTCCCCTAGGCGGTTCTAGTTATTCGTTTCGAACATCAGAACTGCGAAAATTTTGAGTTTCTCAAGCGTTTCTTATCTCCAAACTGCCATATCTCGCGAACGGATTGATCAATCCTCAAAATTTCTGTTGCATCTGAAAGTAGAAACTCGCCCGATTACAAGGGTAGGTGTAGTTTTCCCCTAGGCCGTTCCAGTTATTCATTTCGAGTATCAGAACTGCGAAAATTTTTAGTTTCTCAAGCGTTTCTTACGTCCAAACTGCCATATCTCGCGAACGGATCGACCAATCCGCAAAATTTCTGTTGCTTCTGAAAGTAGAAACTCGCCCGATTACAACGGTATGCGCACTTTTCCCCTAGGCGGTTCTAGTTATTCGTTTCGAGCATCAGAAATGCGAAAATTTTGAGTTTCTCAAGCGTTTCTTACATCCAAACTGCCATATCTCGGGAACGGATTGACCAATCCGCAAAATTTCTGTTGCATCTGAAAGTAGAAACTCTCCCGATTACAACGGTATGCGCACTTTTCCCCTAGGCGGTTCTAGTTATTCGTTTCGAGCATCAGAACTGCGAAAATTTTGAGTTTCTCAAGCGTTTCTTACATCCAAACTGCCATATCTCGCGAACGGATTGACCAATCCGCAAAATTTCTGTTGCATCTGCAAGTAGAAACTCGCCCGATTACAACGGTAAGCGCACTTTTCCCCTAGGCGGTTCTAGTTATTCGTTTCGAGCATCAGAACTGCGAAAATTTTGAGTTTCTCAAGCGTTTCTTATCTCCAAACTGCCATATCTCGCGAACGGATTGATCAATCCTCAAAATTTCTGTTGCATCTGAAAGTAGAAACTCGCCCGATTACAACGGTATGCGCACTTTTCCCCTAGGCGGTTCTAGTTATTCGTTTCGAGCATCAGAAATGCGAAAATTTTGAGTTTCTCAAGCGTTTCTTACCTCCAAACTGCCATATCTCGGGAACGGAATGACCAATCCGCAAAATTTCTGTTGCATCTGAAAGTAGAAACTCGCCCGATTACAACGGTATGCGCACTTTTCCCCTAGGCGGTTCTAGTTATTCGTTTCGAGCATCATAACTGCGAAAATTTTGAGTTTCTCAAGCGTTTCTTACCTCCAAAATGCCATATCTCGCGAACGGATTGACCAATCCGCAAAATTTCTGTTGCATCTGAAAGTAGAAACTCGCCCGATTACAACGGAGGGTGTAGTTTTCCCCTAGGCCGTTCTAGCTATTCGTTTCGAGCATCAGAACTGCGAAAATTTTGAGTTTCTCAAGCGTTTCTTACATCCAAACTGCCATATCTCGCGAACGGATACACCAATCCGCAAAATTTCCGTTGCATCTGAAAGTAGAAACTCGCCCGATTACAACGGTAAGCGCACTTTTCCCCTAGGCGGTTCTAGTTATTCGTTTCGAACATCAGAACTGCGAAAATTTTGAGTTTCTCAAGCGTTTCTTATCTCCAAACTGCCATATCTCGCGAACGGATTGATCAATCCTCAAAATTTCTGTTGCATCTGAAAGTAGAAACTCGCCCGATTACAAGGGTAGGTGTAGTTTTCCCCTAGGCCGTTCCAGTTATTCATTTCGAGTATCAGAACTGCGAAAATTTTTAGTTTCTCAAGCGTTTCTTACCTCCAAACTGCCATATCTCGCGAACGGATTGACCAATCCGCAAAATTTCTGTTGCATCTGAAAGTAGAAACTCGCCCGATTACAACGGAGGGTGTAGTTTTCCCCTAGGCCGTTCTAGCTATTCGTTTCGAGCATCAGAACTGCGAAAATTTTGAGTTTCTCAAGCGTTTCTTACATCCAAACTGCCATATCTCGCGAACGGATACACCAATCCGCAAAATTTCCGTTGCATCTGAAAGTAGAAACTCGCCCGATTACAACGGTAAGCGCACTTTTCCCCTAGGCGGTTCTAGTTATTCGTTTCGAACATCAGAACTGCGAAAATTTTGAGTTTCTCAAGCGTTTCTTATCTCCAAACTGCCATATCTCGCGAACGGATTGATCAATCCTCAAAATTTCTGTTGCATCTGAAAGTAGAAACTCGCCCGATTACAAGGGTAGGTGTAGTTTTCCCCTAGGCCGTTCCAGTTATTCATTTCGAGTATCAGAACTGCGAAAATTTTTAGTTTCTCAAGCGTTTCTTACCTCCAAACTGCCATATCTCGCGTACGGATTGACCAATCCGCAAAATTTCTGTTGCATCTAAAAGTAGAAACTCGCCTGATCACAACGGTATGCGTACTTTTCCCCTCGGCCGTTCTAGTCTTTCGTTTCGAGCATCAGAACTTCGAAAATTTTGAGTTTCTCAAGCGTTTCTTACGTCCAAACTGCCATATCTCGCGAACGGATCGACCAATCCGCAAAATTTCTGTTGCTTCTGAAAGTAGAAACTCGCCCGATTACAACGGTATGCGCACTTTTCCCCTAGGCGGTTCTAGTTATTCGTTTCGAGCATCAGAAATGCGAAAATTTTGAGTTTCTCAAGCGTTTCTTACCTCCAAACTGCCATATCTCGGGAACGGATTGACCAATCCGCAAAATTTCTGTTGCATCTGAAAGTAGAAACTCTCCCGATTACAACGGTATGCGCACTTTTCCCCTAGGCGGTTCTAGTTATTCGTTTCGAGCATCAGAACTGCGAAAATTTTGAGTTTCTCAAGCGTTTCTTACATCCAAACTGCCATATCTCGCGAACGGATCGACCAATCCGCAAAATTTCGGTTGCATCTAAAAGTAGAAGCTCGCCCGATTACAACGGTATGCGTACTTTTCCCCTAGGCCGTTCTAGTTATTCGTCTCGAGCATCAGAACTGCGAAAATTTTTAGTTTCTCAAGCGTTTCTTACCTCCAAAATGCCATATCTCGCGAACGGATTGCTCAATCCGCAAAATTTCTGTTGCATCTGAAAGTAGAAACACGCCCGATTACAACGGTAGGTGTAGTTTTCCCCTAGGCCGTTCCAGTTATTCATTTCGAGCATCAGAACTGCGAAAATTTTGAGTTTCTCAAGCGTTTCTTACCTCCAAACTGCCATATCTCGCGAACGGATTGGCCAATCCGCAAAATTTCTGTTGCATCTGAAAGTAGAAACTCGCCCGATTACAACGGTATGCGCACTTTTCCCCTAGGCCGTTCTAGTTATTCGTGTCGAGCATCAGAACTGCGAAAATTTTGAGTTTCTCAAGCGTTTCTTATCTCCAAACTGCCATATCTCGCGAACGGATTGATCAATCCGCAAAATTTCTGTTGCATCTGAAAGTAGAAACTCGCCCGATTACAACGGTATGCGCACTTTTCCCCTAGGCGGTTCTAGTTATTCGTTTCGAGCATCATAACTGCGAAAATTTTGAGTTTCTCAAGCGTTTCTTACCTCCAAAATGCCATATCTCGCGAACGGATTGACCAATCCGCAAAATTTCTGTTGCATCTGAAAGTAGAAACTCGCCCGATTACAACGGAAGGTGTAGTTTTCCCCTAGGCCGTTCTAGTTATTCGTTTCGAGCATCAGAACTGCGAAAATATTGAGTTTCTCAAGCGTTTCTTATCTCCAGACTGCCATATCTCGCGAACGGATTGATCAATCCTCAAAATTTCTGTTGCATCTGAAAGTAGAAACTCGCCCGATTACAAGGGTAGGTGTAGTTTTCCCCTAGGCCGTTCCAGTTATTCTTTTCGAGTATCAGAACTGCGAAAATTTTTAGTTTCTCAAGCGTTTCTTACCTCCAAACTGCCATATCTCGCGAACGGATTGACCAATCCGCAAAATTTCTGTTGCATCTAAAAGTAGAAACTCGCCTGATCACAACGGTACGCGTACTTTTCCCCTAGGCCGTTCTAGTCATTCGTTTCGAGCATCAGAACTTCGAAAATTTTGAGTTTCTCAAGCGTTTCTCACGTCCAAACTGCCATATCTCGCGAACGGATCGACCAATCCGCAAAATTTCTGTTGCTTCTGAAGGTAGAAACTCGCCCGATTACAACGGTATGCGCACTTTTCCCCTAGGCGGTTCTAGTTATTCGTTTCGAGCATCAGAAATGCGAAAATTTTGAGTTTCTCAAGCGTTTCTTACCTCCAAACTGCCATATCTCGGGAACGGATTGACCAATCCGCAAAATTTCTGTTGCATCTGAAAGTAGAAACTCTCCCGATTACAACGGTATGCGCACTTTTCCCCTAGGCGGTTCTAGTTATTCGTTTCGAGCATCAGAACTGCGAAAATTTTGAGTTTCTCAAGCGTTTCTTACATCCAAACTGCCATATCTCGCGAACGGATTGACCAATCCGCAAAATTTCTGTTGCATCTGAAAGTAGAAACTCGCCCGATTACAACGGTAGGTGTAGTTTTCCCCTAGGCCGTTCTAGCTATTCGTTTCGAGCATCAGAACTGCGAAAATTTTGAGTTTCTCTAGCGTTTCTCACCTCCAAACTGCCATATCTAGCGAACGGATTGACCAATCCGCAAAATTTCTGTTGCATCTGAAATTAGAAACTCGCTCGATTACAACGGTATGCGTACTTTTCCCCTAGGCCGTTCTAGTTATTCGTCTCGAGCATCAGAACTGCGAAAATTTTTAGTTTCTCAAGCGTTTCTTACCTCCAAAATGCCATATCTCGCGAACGGATTGCTCAATCCGCAAAATTTCTGTTGCATCTGAAAGTAGAAACTCGCCCGATTACAACGGTAGGTGTAGTTTTCCCCTAGGCCGTTCTAGCTATTCGTTTCGAGCATCAGAACTGCGAAAATTTTGAGTTTCTCAAGCGTTTCTTACATCCAAACTGCCATATCTCGCGAACGGATACACCAATCCGCAAAATTTCCGTTGCATCTGAAAGTAGAAACTCGCCCGATTACAACGGTAAGCGCACTTTTCCCCTAGGCGGTTCTAGTTATTCGTTTCGAACATCAGAACTGCGAAAATTTTGAGTTTCTCAAGCGTTTCTTATCTCCAAACTGCCATATCTCGCGAACGGATTGATCAATCCTCAAAATTTCTGTTGCATCTGAAAGTAGAAACTCGCCCGATTACAAGGGTAGGTGTAGTTTTCCCCTAGGCCGTTCCAGTTATTCATTTCGAGTAGAAGAACTGCGAAAATTTTTAGTTTCTCAAGCGTTTCTTACCTCCAAACTGCCATATCTCGCGAACGGATTGACCAATCCGCAAAATTTCTGTTGCATCTAAAAGTAGAAACTCGCCTGATCACAACGGTATGCGTACTTTTCCCCTCGGCCGTTCTAGTCATTCGTTTCGAGCATCAGAACTTCGAAAATTTTGAGTTTCTCAAGCGTTTCTTACGTCCAAACTGCCATATCTCGCGAACGGATCGACCAATCCGCAAAATTTCTGTTGCTTCTGAAAGTAGAAACTCGCCCGATTACAACGGTATGCGCACTTTTCCCCTAGGCGGTTCTAGTTATTCGTTTCGAGCATCAGAAATGCGAAAATTTTGAGTTTCTCAAGCGTTTCTTACCTCCAAACTGCCATATCTCGGGAACGGATTGACCAATCCGCAAAATTTCTGTTGCATCTGAAAGTAGAAACTCTCCCGATTACAACGGTATGCGCACTTTTCCCCTAGGCGGTTCTAGTTATTCGTTTCGAGCATCAGAACTGCGAAAATTTTGAGTTTCTCAAGCGTTTCTTACATCCAAACTGCCATATCTCGCGAACGGATCGACCAATCCGCAAAATTTCGGTTGCATCTAAAAGTAGAAGCTCGCCCGATTACAACGGTATGCGTACTTTTCCCCTAGGCCGTTCTAGTTATTCGTCTCGAGCATCAGAACTGCGAAAATTTTTAGTTTCTCAAGCGTTTCTTACCTCCAAAATGCCATATCTCGCGAACGGATTGCTCAATCCGCAAAATTTCTGTTGCATCTGAAAGTAGAAACTCGCCCGATTACAACGGTAGGTGTAGTTTTCCCCTAGGCCGTTCCAGTTATTCATTTCGAGCATCAGAACTGCGAAAATTTTGAGTTTCTCAAGCGTTTCTTACCTCCAAACTGCCATATCTCGCGAACGGATTGGCCAATCCGCAAAATTTCTGTTGCATCTGAAAGTAGAAACTCGCCCGATTACAACGGTATGCGCACTTTTCCCCTAGGCCGTTCTAGTTATTCGTGTCGAGCATCAGAACTGCGAAAATTTTGAGTTTCTCAAGCGTTTCTTATCTCCAAACTGCCATATCTCGCGAACGGATTGATCAATCCGCAAAATTTCTGTTGCATCTGAAAGTAGAAACTCGCCCGATTACAACGGTATGCGCACTTTTCCCCTAGGCGGTTCTAGTTATTCGTTTCGAGCATCATAACTGCGAAAATTTTGAGTTTCTCAAGCGTTTCTTACCTCCAAAATGCCATATCTCGCGAACGGATTGACCAATCCGCAAAATTTCTGTTGCATCTGAAAGTAGAAACTCGCCCGATTACAACGGAAGGTGTAGTTTTCCCCTAGGCCGTTCTAGTTATTCGTTTCGAGCATCAGAACTGCGAAAATATTGAGTTTCTCAAGCGTTTCTTATCTCCAGACTGCCATATCTCGCGAACGGATTGATCAATCCTCAAAATTTCTGTTGCATCTGAAAGTAGAAACTCGCCCGATTACAAGGGTAGGTGTAGTTTTCCCCTAGGCCGTTCCAGTTATTCTTTTCGAGTATCAGAACTGCGAAAATTTTTAGTTTCTCAAGCGTTTCTTACCTCCAAACTGCCATATCTCGCGAACGGATTGACCAATCCGCAAAATTTCTGTTGCATCTAAAAGTAGAAACTCGCCTGATCACAACGGTATGCGTACTTTTCCCCTAGGCCGTTCTAGTCATTCGTTTCGAGCATCAGAACTTCGAAAATTTTGAGTTTCTCAAGCGTTTCTCACGTCCAAACTGCCATATCTCGCGAACGGATCGACCAATCCGCAAAATTTCTGTTGCTTCTGAAGGTAGAAACTCGCCCGATTACAACGGTATGCGCACTTTTCCCCTAGGCGGTTCTAGTTATTCGTTTCGAGCATCAGAAATGCGAAAATTTTGAGTTTCTCAAGCGTTTCTTACCTCCAAACTGCCATATCTCGGGAACGGATTGACCAATCCGCAAAATTTCTGTTGCATCTGAAAGTAGAAACTCTCCCGATTACAACGGTATGCGCACTTTTCCCCTAGGCGGTTCTAGTTATTCGTTTCGAGCATCAGAACTGCGAAAATTTTGAGTTTCTCAAGCGTTTCTTACATCCAAACTGCCATATCTCGCGAACGGATTGACCAATCCGCAAAATTTCTGTTGCATCTGAAAGTAGAAACTCGCCCGATTACAACGGTAGGTGTAGTTTTCCCCTAGGCCGTTCTAGCTATTCGTTTCGAGCATCAGAACTGCGAAAATTTTGAGTTTCTCTAGCGTTTCTCACCTCCAAACTGCCATATCTAGCGAACGGATTGACCAATCCGCAAAATTTCTGTTGCATCTGAAATTAGAAACTCGCTCGATTACAACGGTATGCGCACTTTTCCCCTAGGCCGTTCTAGTTATTCGTGTCGAGCATCAGAACTGCGAAAATTTTGAGTTTCTCAAGCGTTTCTTACCTCCAAACTGCCATATCTCGCGAACGGATTGACCAATCCGCAAAATTTCTGTTGCATCTGAAAGTAGAAACTCGCCCGATTACAACGGTATGCGCACTTTTCCCCTAGGCCGTTCTAGTTATTCGTGTCGAGCAACAGAACTGCGAAAATTTTGAGTTTCTCAAGCGTTTCTTACCTCCAAACTGCCATATCTCGCGAACGGATTGGCCAATCCGCAAAATTTCTGTTGCATCTTAAAGTAGAATCTCGCCCGATTACAACGGTATGCGCACTTTGCCCCTAGGCCGTTCTAGTTATTCGTGTCGAGTATCAGAACTGCGAAAATTTTGAGTTTCTCAAGCGTTTCTTACCTCCAAACTGCCATATCTCGCGAACGGATTGGCCAATCCGCAAAATTTCTGTTGCATCTGAAAGTAGAAACTCGCCCGATTACAACGGTATGCGCACTTTTCCCCTAGGCCGTTCTAGTTATTCGTGTCGAGCATCAGAACTGCGAAAATTTTGAGTTTCTCAAGCGTTTCTTATCTCCAAACTGCCATATCTCGCGAACGGATTGATCAATCCGCAAAATTTCTGTTGCATCTGAAAGTAGAAACTCGCCCGATTACAACGGTATGCGCACTTTTCCCCTAGGCGGTTCTAGTTATTCGTTTCGAGCATCATAACTGCGAAAATTTTGAGTTTCTCAAGCGTTTCTTACCTCCAAAATGCCATATCTCGCGAACGGATTGACCAATCCGCAAAATTTCTGTTGCATCTGAAAGTAGAAACTCGCCCGATTACAACGGAAGGTGTAGTTTTCCCCTAGGCCGTTCTAGTTATTCGTTTCGAGCATCAGAACTGCGAAAATATTGAGTTTCTCAAGCGTTTCTTATCTCCAGACTGCCATATCTCGCGAACGGATTGATCAATCCTCAAAATTTCTGTTGCATCTGAAAGTAGAAACTCGCCCGATTACAAGGGTAGGTGTAGTTTTCCCCTAGGCCGTTCCAGTTATTCATTTCGAGTATCAGAACTGCGAAAATTTTTAGTTTCTCAAGCGTTTCTTACCTCCAAACTGCCATATCTCGCGAACGGATTGACCAATCCGCAAAATTTCTGTTGCATCTAAAAGTAGAAACTCGCCTGATCACAACGGTATGCGTACTTTTCCCCTAGGCCGTTCTAGTCATTCGTTTCGAGCATCAGAACTTCGAAAATTTTGAGTTTCTCAAGCGTTTCTCACGTCCAAACTGCCATATCTCGCGAAAGGATCGACCAATCCGCAAAATTTCTGTTGCTTCTGAAGGTAGAAACTCGCCCGATTACAACGGTATGCGCACTTTTCCCCTAGGCGGTTCTAGTTATTCGTTTCGAGCATCAGAAATGCGAAAATTTTGAGTTTCTCAAGCGTTTCTTACCTCCAAACTGCCATATCTCGGGAACGGATTGACCAATCCGCAAAATTTCTGTTGCATCTGAAAGTAGAAACTCTCCCGATTACAACGGTATGCGCACTTTTCCCCTAGGCGGTTCTAGTTATTCGTTTCGAGCATCAGAACTGCGAAAATTTTGAGTTTCTCTAGCGTTTCTCACCTCCAAACTGCCATATCTAGCGAACGGATTGACCAATCCGCAAAATTTCTGTTGCATCTGAAATTAGAAACTCGCTCGATTACAACGGTATGCGCACTTTTCCCCTAGGCCGTTCTAGTTATTCGTGTCGAGCATCAGAACTGCGAAAATTTTGAGTTTCTCAAGCGTTTCTTACCTCCAAACTGCCATATCTCGCGAACGGATTGAGCAATCCGCAAAATTTCTGTTGCATCTGAAAGTAGAAACTCGCCCGATTACAACGGTATGCGCACTTTTCCCCTAGGCCGTTCTAGTTATTCGTGTCGAGCAACAGAACTGCGAAAATTTTGAGTTTCTCAAGCGTTTCTTACCTCCAAACTGCCATATCTCGCGAACGGATTGGCCAATCCGCAAAATTTCTGTTGCATCTTAAAGTAGAAACTCGCCCGATTACAACGGTATGCGCGCTTTGCCCCTAGGCCGTTCTAGTTATTCGTGTCGAGTATCAGAACTGCGAAAATTTTGAGTTTCTCAAGCGTTTCTTACCTCCAAACTGCCATATCTCGCGAACAGATACACCAATCCGCAAAATTTCTGTTGCATCTGAAAGTAGAAACTCGCCCGATTACAACGGTAGGTGTAGTTTTCCGCTAGGCCGTTCCAGTTATTCATTTCGAGCATCAGAACTGCGAAAATTTGTAGTTTCTCAAGCGTTTCTTACCTCCAAACTGCCATATCTCGCGAACGGATTGACCAAGCCGCAAAATTTCTGTTGCATCTAAAAGTAGAAACTCCCCCGATCACAACGGTATGCGTACTTTTCCCCTAGGCCGTTCTAGCCATTCGTTTCGAGCATCAGAACTGCGAAAATTTTGAGTTTCTCAAGCGTTTCTTACGTCCAAACTGCCATATCTCGCGAACGGATCGACCAATCCGCAAAATTTCTGTTGCATCTGAAAGTAGAAACTCGCCCTATTACACCGGTATGCGTACTTTTCCCCTAGGCCGTTCCAGTTATTCGTTTCGAGCATCAGAACTGCGAAAATTTTGAGTTTCTCAAGCGTTTCTTACCTCCAAAGTGCCATATCTCGCGAACGGATTGACCAATCCGCAAAATTTCTGTTGTATCTGAAAGTAGAAACTCGCCCGATTACAACGGTATGCGCACTTTTCCCCTAGGCGGTTCTAGTTATTCGTTTCGAGCATCAGAACTGCGAAGATTTTGAGTTTCTCAAGCGTTTCTTATCTCCAAACTGCCATATCTCGCGAACGGATTGATCAATCCGCAAAATTTCTGTTGCATCTGAAAGTAGAAACTCGCCCGATTACAACGGTGTGCGCACTTTTCCCCTAGGCGGTTCTAGTTATTCGTTTCGAGCATCAGAACTGCGAAAATTTTGAGTTTCTCAAGCGTTTCTTACCTCCAAACTGCCATATCTCACGAACGGATTGACCAATCCGCAAAATTTCTGTTGCATCTTAAAGTAGAAACTCGCCCGATTACAACGGTATGCGCACTTTTCCCCTAGGCCGTTCTAGTTATTCGTGTCGAGCATCAGAACTTCGAAAATTTTGAGTTTCTCAAGCGTTTCTTACCTCCAAACTGCCATATCTCGCGAACGGATCGACCAATCCGCAAAATTTCGGTTGCATCTAAAAGTAGAAACTCGCCCGATTACAACGGTATGCGCACTTTGCCCCTAGGCCGTTCTAGTCAATCGTTTCGTGCACCAGAACTGCGAAAATTTTGAGTTTCTCAAGCGTTTCTTATCTCCAAACTGCCATATCTCGCGAACGGATTGATCAATCCGCAAAATTTCTGTTGCATCTGAAAGTAGAAACTCGCCCGATTACAACGGTATGCGCACTTTTCCCCTAGGCGGTTCTAGTTATTCGTTTCGGGCATCAGAAATGTGAAAATTTTGAGGTTTTCAAGCGTTTCTTAAATCCAAACGGCCATATCTCGCGAACGGATTGACCAATCCGCAAAATTTCTGTTGCATCTGAAAGTAGAAACTCGCCCGATTACAACGGTATGCGCACTTTTCCCCTAGGCCGTTCTAGTTATTCGTGTCGAGCATCAGAACTGCGAAAATTTTGAGTTTCTCAAGCGTTTCTTACCTCCAAACTGCCATGTCTCGCGAACGGATTGACCAATCCGCAAAATTTCTGTTGCATCTGAAAGTAGAAACTCGCCCGATTACAACGCTATGCGCACTTTTCCCCTAGGCCGTTCTAGTTATTCGTTTCGAGCATCAGAACTGCGAAAATTTTGAGTTTCTCAAGCGTTTCTTACCTCCAAACTGCCATATCTCACGAACGGATTAACCAATCCGCAAAATTTCTGCTGCATCTTAAAGTAGAAACTCGCCCGATTACAACGGTATGCGCACTTTTCCCCTAGGCCGTTCTAGTTATTCGTGTCGAGAATCAGAACTGCGAAAATTTTGAGTTTCTCAAGCGTTTCTTACCTCCAAACTGCCATATCTCGCGAACGGATTGACCAATCCGCAAAATTTCTGTTGTATCTGAAAGTAGAAACTCGCCCGATTACAACGGTATGCGCACTTTTCCCCTAGGCCGTTCTAGTTATTCGTGTCGAGCATCACAACTGCGAAAATTTTGAGTGTCTCAAGCGTTTCTTATCTCCAAACTGCCATATCTCGCGAACGGATTGATCAATCCGCAAAATTTCTGTTGCATCTGAAAGTAGAAACTCGCCCGATTAGAACGGTATGCGCACTTTTCCACTAGGCGGTTCTAGTTATTCGTTTCGAGCATCAGAACTGCGAAAATTTTGAGTTTCTCAAGCGTTTCTTACCTCCAAACTGCCATATCTCACGAACGGATTAACCAATCCGCAAAATTTCTGCTGCATCTTAAAGTAGAAACTCGCCCGATTACAACGGTATG
The DNA here is from genome assembly GCF_051014685.1 of Ptiloglossa arizonensis. Classification (NCBI taxonomy): domain Eukaryota; kingdom Metazoa; phylum Arthropoda; class Insecta; order Hymenoptera; family Colletidae; genus Ptiloglossa; species Ptiloglossa arizonensis. Next base: position 110,959 of record NW_027479304.1, on the reverse strand, counting down.
CGCACTTTTCCCCTAGGCCGTTCTAGTTATTCGTGTCGAGCATCAGAACTGCGAAAATTTTGAGTTTCTCAAGCGTTTCTTACCTCCAAACTGCCATATCTCGCGAACGGATTGACCAATCCGCAAAATTTCTGTTGTATCTGAAAGTAGAAACTCGCCCGATTACAACGGTATGCGCACTTTTCACCTAGGCCGTTCTAGTTATTCGTGTCGAGCATCACAACTGCGAAAATTTTGAGTGTCTCAAGCGTTTCTTATCTCCAAACTGCCATATCTCGCGAACGGATTGATCAATCCGCAAAATTTCTGTTGCATCTGAAAGTAGAAACTCGCCCGATTAGAACGGTATGCGCACTTTTCCACTAGGCGGTTCTAGTTATTCGTTTCGAGCATCAGAACTGCGAAAATTTTGAGTTTCTCAAGCGTTTCTTACCTCCAAACTGCCATATCTCGGGAACGGATTGACCAATCCGCAAAATTTCTGTTGCTTCTGAAAGTAGAAACTCGCCCGATTACAACGGTATGCGCACTTTTCCCCTAGGCGGTTCTAGTTATTCGTTTCGAGCATCAGAAATGCGAAAATTTTGAGTTTCTCAAGCGTTTCTTACCTCCAAACTGCCATATCTCGGGAACGGAATGACCAATCCGCAAAATTTCTGTTGCATCTGAAAGTAGAAACTCGCCCGATTACAACGGTATGCGTACTTCTCCCCTAGGCCGTTCTAGTTATTCGTTTCGAGCATCAGAACTGCTAAAATTTTGAGTTTCTCAAGCGTTTCTTACATCCAAACTGCCACATCTCGCGAACGGATACACCAATCCGCAAAATTTCCGTTGCATCTGAAAGTAGAAACTCGCCCGATTACAACGGTATGCGCACTTTGCCCCTAGGCCGTTCTAGTCAATCGTTTCGTGCACCAGAACTGCGAAAATTTTGAGTTTCTCAAGCGTTTCTTATCTCCAAACTGCCATATCTCGCGAACGGATTGATCAATCCGCAAAATTTCTGTTGCATCTGAAAGTAGAAACTCGCCCGATTACATCGGTATGCGCACTTTTCCCCTAGGCGGTTCTAGTTATTCGTTTCGAGCATCAGAAATGTGAAAATTTTGAGGTTTTCAAGCGTTTCTTAAATCCAAACTGCCATATCTCGCGAACGGATTGACCAATTCGCAAAATTTCTGTTGCATCTGAAAGTAGAAACTCGCCCGATCACAACGGTGTTCGCACTTTTCCCCTAGGCCGTTCTAGTTATTCGTGTCGAGCATCACAACTGCGAAAATTTTGAGTTTCTCAAGCGTTTCTTACCTCCAAACTGCCATATCTCGCGAACGGATTGACCAATCCGCAAAATTTCTGTTGCATCTGAAAGTAGAAACTCGCCCGATTACAACGGTATGCGCACTTTTCCCCTAGGCCGTTCTAGTTATTCGTGTCGAGCATCAGAACTGCGAAAATTTTGAGTTTCTCAAGCGTTTCTTATCTCCAAACTGCCATATCTCGCGAACGGATTGATCAATCCGCAAAATTTCTGTTGCATCTGAAAGTAGAATCTCGCCCGATTACAACGGTATGCGCACTTTTCCCCTAGGCGGTTCTAGTTATTCGTTTCGAGCATCAGAACTGCGAAAATTTTGAGTTTCTCAAGCGTTTCTTACCTCCAAACTGCCATATCTCACGAACGGATTGACCTATCCGCAAAATTTCTGTTGCATCTTAAAGTAGAAACTCGCCCGATTACAACGGTATGCGCACTTTTCCCCTTGGCCGTTCTAGTTATTCGTGTCGAGCATCAGAACTGCGAAAATTTTGAGTTTCTCAAGCGTTTCTTACCTCCAAACTGCCATATCTCACGAACGGATTGACCAATCCGCAAAATTTCTGTTGCATCTGAAAGTAGAAACTCGCCCGATTACAACGGTATGCGCACTTTTCCCCTAGGCCGTTCTAGTTATTCGTTTCGAGCATCAGAACTGCGAAAATTTTGAGTTTCTCAAGCGTTTCTTATCACCAAACTGCCACATCTCGCGAACGGATTCATCAATCCGCAAAATTTCTGTGCCATCTGAAAGTAGAAACTCGCCCGATTACAACGGTAGGTGTAGTTTTCCCCTAGGCCGTTCCAGTTAGTCGTTTCGAGCATCAGAACTGCGAAAATTTTGAGTTTCTCAAGCGTTTCTTACCTCCAAACTGCCATATCCCGCGAACGGATTGACCAATCCGCATAATTTCTGTTGCATCTGAAAGTAGAATCTCGCCCGATTACAACGGTATGCGTACTTCTCCCCTAGGCCGTTCTTGTTATTCGTTTCGAGCATCAGAACTGCGAAAATTTTGAGTTTCTCAAGCGTTTCTTACCTCCAAACTGCCATATCTCGCGAACGGATTGACTAATCCGCAAAATTTCTGTTGCATCTGAAAGTAGAAACTCGCCCGATTACAACGGTATGCCCACTTTTCCCCTAGGCGGTTCTAGTTATTCGTTTCCAGCATCAGAAATGTGAAAATTTTGAGGTTTTCAAGCGTTTCTTAAATCCAAACGGCCATATCTCGCGAACGGATTGACCAATCCGCAAAATTTCTGTTGCATCTGAAAGTAGAAACTCGCCCGATTACAACGGTATGCGCACTTTTCCCCTAGGCCGTTCTAGTTATTCGTGTCGAGCATCAGAACTGCGAAAATTTTGAGTTTCTCAAGCGTTTCTTACCTCCAAACTACCATATCTCGCGAACGGATTGACCAATCCACAAAATTTCTGTTGTATCTGAAAGTAGAAACTCGCCCGATTACAACGGTATGCGCACTTTTCCCCTAGGCCGTTCTAGTTATTCGTGTCGAGCATCACAACTGCGAAGATTTTGAGTTTCTCAAGCGTTTCTTATCTCCAAACTGCCATATCTCGCGAACGGATTGATCAATCCGCAAAATTTCTGTTGCATCTGAAAGTAGAAACTCGCCCGATTACAACGGTATGCGCACTTTTCCCCTAGGCCGTTCTAGTTATTCGTGTCGAGCATCACAACTGCGAAAATTTTGAGTGTCTCAAGCGTTTCTTATCTCCAAACTGCCATATCTCGCGAACGGATTGACCAATCCGCAAAATTTCTGTTGCATCTGAAAGTAGAAACTCGCCCGATTACAACGGTATGCGTACTTCTCCCCTAGGCCGTTCTAGTTATTCGTTTCGAGCATCAGAACTGCTAAAATTTTGAGTTTCTCAAGCGTTTCTTACATCCAAACTGCCACATCTCGCGAACGGATCGACCAATCCGCAAAATTTCTGTTGCATCTCAAAGTAGAAACTCGCCCGATTACAACGGTATGCGCACTTTGCCCCTAGGCCGTTCTAGTCAATCGTTTCGTGCACCAGAACTGCGAAAATTTTGAGTTTCTCAAGCGTTTCTTATCTCCAAACTGCCATATCTCGCGAACGGATTGATCAATCCGCAAAATTTCTGTTGCATCTGAAAGTAGAAACTCGCCCGATTACATCGGTATGCGCACTTTTCCCCTAGGCGGTTCTAGTTATTCGTTTCGAGCATCAGAAATGTGAAAATTTTGAGGTTTTCAAGCGTTTCTTAAATCCAAACTGCCATATCTCGCGAACGGATTGACCAATTCGCAAAATTTCTGTTGCATCTGAAAGTAGAAACTCGCCCGATCACAACGGTGTTCGCACTTTTCCCCTAGGCCGTTCTAGTTATTCGTGTCGAGCATCACAACTGCGAAAATTTTGAGTTTCTCAAGCGTTTCTTATCTCCAAACTGCCATATCTCGCGAACGGATTGATCAATCCGCAAAATTTCTGTTGCATCTGAAAGTAGAAACTCGCCCGATTACAACGGTATGCGCACTTTTCCCCTAGGCGGTTCTAGTTATTCGTTTCGAGCATCAGAACTGCGAAAATTTTGAGTTTCTCAAGCGTTTCTTACCTCCAAACTGCCGTATCTCGCGAACGGATTGACCAATCCGCAAAATTTCTGTTGCATCTGAAAGTAGAAACTCGCCCGATTACAACGGTATGCGCACTTTTCCCCTAGGCCGTTGTAGTTATTCGTGTCGAGCATCAGAACTGCGAAAATTTTGAGTTTCTCAAGCGTTTCTTACCTCCAAACTACCATATCTCGCGAACGGATTGACCAATCCACAAAATTTCTGTTGTATCTGAAAGTAGAAACTCGCCCGATTACAACGGTATGCGCACTTTTCCCCTAGGCCGTTCTAGTTATTCGTGTCGAGCATCACAACTGCGAAGATTTTGAGTTTCTCAAGCGTTTCTTATCTCCAAACTGCCATATCTCGCGAACGGATTGATCAATCCGCAAAATTTCTGTTGCATCTGAAAGTAGAAACTCGCCCGATTACAACGGTATGCGCACTTTTCCCCTAGGCCGTTCTAGTTATTCGTGTCGAGCATCACAACTGCGAAAATTTTGAGTGTCTCAAGCGTTTCTTATCTCCAAACTGCCATATCTCGCGAACGGATTGACCAATCCGCAAAATTTCTGTTGCATCTGAAAGTAGAAACTCGCCCGATTACAACGGTATGCGTACTTCTCCCCTAGGCCGTTCTAGTTATTCGTTTCGAGCATCAGAACTGCTAAAATTTTGAGTTTCTCAAGCGTTTCTTACATCCAAACTGCCACATCTCGCGAACGGATCGACCAATCCGCAAAATTTCTGTTGCATCTCAAAGTAGAAACTCGCCCGATTACAACGGTATGCGCACTTTGCCCCTAGGCCGTTCTAGTCAATCGTTTCGTGCACCAGAACTGCGAAAATTTTGAGTTTCTCAAGCGTTTCTTATCTCCAAACTGCCATATCTCGCGAACGGATTGATCAATCCGCAAAATTTCTGTTGCATCTGAAAGTAGAAACTCGCCCGATTACATCGGTATGCGCACTTTTCCCCTAGGCGGTTCTAGTTATTCGTTTCGAGCATCAGAAATGTGAAAATTTTGAGGTTTTCAAGCGTTTCTTAAATCCAAACTGCCATATCTCGCGAACGGATTGACCAATTCGCAAAATTTCTGTTGCATCTGAAAGTAGAAACTCGCCCGATCACAACGGTGTTCGCACTTTTCCCCTAGGCCGTTCTAGTTATTCGTGTCGAGCATCACAACTGCGAAAATTTTGAGTTTCTCAAGCGTTTCTTATCTCCAAACTGCCATATCTCGCGAACGGATTGATCAATCCGCAAAATTTCTGTTGCATCTGAAAGTAGAAACTCGCCCGATTACAACGGTATGCGCACTTTTCCCCTAGGCGGTTCTAGTTATTCGTTTCGAGCATCAGAACTGCGAAAATTTTGAGTTTCTCAAGCGTTTCTTACCTCCAAACTGCCGTATCTCGCGAACGGATTGACCAATCCGCAAAATTTCTGTTGCATCTGAAAGTAGAAACTCGCCCGATTACAACGGTATGCGCACTTTTCCCCTAGGCCGTTGTAGTTATTCGTGTCGAGCATCAGAACAGCGAAAATTTTGAGTTTCTCAAGCGTTTCTTACCTCCAAACTGCCATATCTCGCGAACGGATTGACCAATCCGCAAAATTTCTGTTGCATCTGAAAGTAGAAACTCTCCCGATTACAACGGTATGCGCACTTTTCCCCTAGGCCGTTCTAGTTATTCGTGTCGAGCATCAGAACTGCGAAAATTTTGAGTTTCTCAAGCGTTTCTTATCTCCAAACTGCCATATCTCGCGAACGGATTGATCAATCCGCAAAATTTCTGTTGCATCTGAAAGTAGAATCTCGCCCGATTACAACGGTATGCGCACTTTTCCCCTAGGCGGTTCTAGTTATTCGTTTCGAGCATCAGAACTGCGAAAATTTTGAGTTTCTCAAGCGTTTCTTACCTGCAAACTGCCATATCTCACGAACGGATTGACCAATCCGCAAAATTTCTGTTGCATCTTAAAGTAGAAACTCGCCCGATTACAACGGTATGCGCACTTTTCCCCTTGGCCGTTCTAGTTATTCGTGTCGAGCATCAGAACTGCGAAAATTTTGAGTTTCTCAAGCGTTTCTTACATCCAAACTGCCATATCTCGCGAACGGATTGACCAATCCGCAAAATTTCTGTTGTATCTGAAAGTAGAAACTCGCCCGATTACAACGGTATGCGCACTTTTCCCCTAGGCCGTTCTAGTTATTCGTGTCGAGCATCACAACTGCGAAAATTTTGAGTTTCTCAAGCGTTTCTTATCTCCAAACTGCCATATCTCGCGAACGGATTGATCAATCCGCAAAATTTCTGTTGCATCTGAAAGTAGAAACTCGCCCGATTACAACGGTATGCGCACTTTTCCCCTAGGCGGTTCTAGTTAATCGTTTCGAGCATCAGAAATGTGAAAATTTTGAGGTTTTCAAGCGTTTCTTAAATCCAAACTGCCATATCTCGCGAACGGATTGACCAATTCGCAAAATTTCTGTTGCATCTGAAAGTAGAAACTCGCCCGATTACAACGGTATGCGCACTTTTCCCCTAGGCCGTTCTAGTTATTCGTTTCGAGCATCAGAACTGCGAAAATTTTGAGTTTCTCAAGCGTTTCTTATCACCAAACTGCCACATCTCGCGAACGGATTCATCAATCCGCAAAATTTCTGTGCCATCTGAAAGTAGAAACTCGCCCGATTACAACGGTATGCGCACTTTTCCCCTAGGCCGTTCTAGTTATTCGTGTCGAGCATCACAACTGCGAAGATTTTGAGTTTCTCAAGCGTTTCTTATCTCCAAACTGCCATATCTCGCGAACGGATTGATCAATCCGCAAAATTTCTGTTGCATCTGAAAGTAGAAACTCGCCCGATTACAACGGTATGCGAACTTCTCCACTAGGCGGTTCTAGTTATTCGTTTCGAGCATCAGAACTGCGAAAATTTTGAGTTTCTCAAGCGTTTCTTACCTCCAAACTGCCATATCTCACGAACGGATTGACCAATCCGCAAAATTTCTGTTGCATCTTAAAGTAGAACCTCGCCCGATTACAACGGTATGCGCACTTTTCCCCTAGGCCGTTCTAGTTATTCGTGTCGAGCATCAGAACTGCGAAAATTTTGAGTTTCTCAAGCGTTTCTTACATCCAAACTGCCATATCTCGCGAACGGATTGACCAATTCGCAAAATTTCTGTTGCATCTGAAAGTAGAAACTCGCCCGATTACAACGGTATGCGCACTTTTCCCCTAGGCCGTTCTAGTTATTCGTGTCGAGCATCAGAACTGCGAAAATTTTGAGTTTCTCAAGCGTTTCTTATCTCCAAACTGCCATATCTCGCGAACGGATTGATCAATCCGCAAAATTTCTGTTGCATCTGAAAGTAGAAACTCGCCCGATTACAACGGTATGCGCACTTTTCCCCTAGGCGGTTCTAGTTATTCGTTTCGAGCATCAGAACTGCGAAAATTTTGAGTTTCTCAAGCGTTTCTTACCTCCAAACTGCCATATCTCGCGAACGGATTGATCAATCCGCAAAATTTCTGTTGCATCTGAAAGTAGAAACTCGCCCGATTACAACGGTATGCGCACTTTTTCCCTAGGCGGCTCTAGTTATTCGTTTCGAGCATCAGAACTGCGAAAATTTTGAGTTTCCCAAGCGTTTCTTACCTCCAAACTGCCATATCTCGCGAACGGATTGACCAATCCGCAAAATTTCTGTTGCATCTGAAAGTAGAAACTCGCCCGATTACAACGGTATGCGCACTTTTCCCCTAGGCCGTTCTAGTTAACGTGTCGAGCATCAGAACTGCGAAAATTTTGAGTTTCTCAAGCGTTTCTTACATCCAAACTGCCATATCTCGCGAACGGATTGACCAATCCGCAAAATTTCTGTTGTATCTGAAAGTAGAAACTCGCCCGATTACAACGGTATGCGCACTTTTCCCCTAGGCCGTTCTAGTTATTCGTGTCGAGCATCACAACTGCGAAAATTTTGAGTTTCTCAAGCGTTTCTTATCTCCAAACTGCCATATCTCGCGAACGGATTGATCAATCCGCAAAATTTCTGTTGCATCTGAAAGTAGAAACTCGCCCGATTACAACGGTATGCGCACTTTTCCCCTAGGCGGTTCTAGTTATTCGTTTCGAGCATCAGAACTGCGAAAATTTTGAGTTTCTCAAGCGTTTCTTACCTCCAAACTGCCATATCTCGCGAACGGATTGATCAATCCGCAAAATTTCTGTTGCATCTGAAAGTAGAAACTCGCCCGATTACAACGGTATGCGCACTTTTCCCCTAGGCGGCTCTAGTTATTCGTTTCGAGCATCAGAACTGCGAAAATTTTGAGTTTCCCAAGCGTTTCTTACCTCCAAACTGCCATATCTCGCGAACGGATTGACCAATCCGCAAAATTTCTGTTGCATCTGAAAGTAGAAACTCGCCCGATTACAACGGTATGCGCACTTTTCCCCTAGGCCGTTCTAGTTATTCGTGTCGAGCATCAGAACTGCGAAAATTTTGAGTTTCTCAAGCGTTTCTTATCTCCAAACTGCCATATCTCGCGAACGGATTGATCAATCCGCAAAATTTCTGTTGCATCTGAAAGTAGAAACTCGCCCGATTACAACGGTATGCGCACTTTTCCCCTAGGCGGTTCTAGTTATTCGTTTCGAGCATCAGAACTGCGAAAATTTTGAGTTTCTCAAGCGTTTCTTACCTCCAAACTGCCATATCTCGCGAACGGATTGATCAATCCGCAAAATTTCTGTTGCATCTGAAAGTAGAAACTCGCCCGATTACAACGGTATGCGCACTTTTCCCCTAGGCGGTTCTAGTTAATCGTTTCGAGCATCAGAACTGCGAAAATTTTGAGTTTCTCAAGCGTTTCTTACCTCCAAACTGCCATATCTCACGAACGGATTGACCAATCCGCAAAATTTCTGTTGCATCTTAAAGTAGAAACTCGCCCGATTACAACGGTATGCGCACTTTTCCCCTAGGCCGTTCTAGTTATTCGTGTCGAGCATCAGAACTGCGAAAATTTTGAGTTTCTCAAGCGTTTCTTACATCCAAACTGCCATATCTCGCGAACGGATTGACCAATTCGCAAAATTTCTGTTGCATCTGAAAGTAGAAACTCGCCCGATTACAACGGTATGCGCACTTTTCCCCTAGGCCGTTCTAGTTATTCGTGTCGAGCATCAGAACTGCGAAAATTTTGAGTTTCTCAAGCGTTTCTTATCTCCAAACTGCCATATCTCGCGAACGGATTGATCAATCCGCAAAATTTCTGTTGCATCTGAAAGTAGAAACTCGCCCGATTACAACGGTATGCGCACTTTTCCCCTAGGCGGTTCTAGTTATTCGTTTCGAGCATCAGAACTGCGAAAATTTTGAGTTTCTCAAGCGTTTCTTACCTCCAAACTGCCATATCTCGCGAACGGATTGATCAATCCGCAAAATTTCTGTTGCATCTGAAAGTAGAAACTCGCCCGATTACAACGGTATGCGCACTTTTCCCCTAGGCGGCTCTAGTTATTCGTTTCGAGCATCAGAACTGCGAAAATTTTGAGTTTCCCAAGCGTTTCTTACCTCCAAACTGCCATATCTCGCGAACGGATTGACCAATCCGCAAAATTTCTGTTGCATCTGAAAGTAGAAACTCGCCCGATTACAACGGTATGCGCACTTTTCCCCTAGGCCGTTCTAGTTAACGTGTCGAGCATCAGAACTGCGAAAATTTTGAGTTTCTCAAGCGTTTCTTATCTCCAAACTGCCATATCTCGCGAAAGGATTGACCAATCCGCAAAATTTCTGTTGTATCTGAAAGTAGAAACTCGCCCGATTACAACGCTATGCGCACTTTTCCCCTAGGCCGTTCTAGTTATTCGTGTCGAGCATCACAACTGCGAAAATTTTGATTTTCTCAAGCGTTTCTTATCTCCAAACTGCCATATCTCGCGAACGGATTGACCAATCCGCAAAATTTCTGTTGCATCTTAAAGTAGAAACTCGCCCGATTACAACGGTATGCGCACTTTTCCCCTTGGCCGTTCTAGTTATTCGTGTCGTGCATCAGAACTGCGAAAATTTTGAGTTTCTCAAGCGTTTCTTACATCCAAACTGCCATATCTCGCGAACGGATTGACCAATCCGCAAAATTTCTGTTGTATCTGAAAGTAGAAACTCGCCCGATTACAACGGTATGCGCACTTTTCCCCTAGGCCGTTCTAGTTATTCGTGTCGAGCATCACAACTGCGAAAATTTTGAGTTTCTCAAGCGTTTCTTATCTCCAAACTGCCATATCTCGCGAACGGATTGATCAATCCGCAAAATTTCTGTTGCATCTGAAAGTAGAAACTCGCCCGATTACAACGGTATGCGCACTTTTCCCCTAGGCGGTTCTAGTTATTCGTTTCGAGCATCAGAAATGTGAAAATTTTGAGGTTTTCAAGCGTTTCTTAAATCCAAACTGCCATATCTCGCGAACGGATTGACCAATTCGCAAAATTTCTGTTGCATCTGAAAGTAGAAACTCGCCCGATTACAACGGTATGCGCACTTTTCCCCTAGGCCGTTCTAGTTATTCGTTTCGAGCATCAGAACTGCGAAAATTTTGAGTTTCTCAAGCGTTTCTTATCACCAAACTGCCACATCTCGCGAACGGATTCATCAATCCGCAAAATTTCTGTGCCATCTGAAAGTAGAAACTCGCCCGATTACAACGGTAGGTGTAGTTTTCCCCTAGGCCGTTCCAGTTAGTCGTTTCGAGCATCAGAACTGCGAAAATTTTGAGTTTCTCAAGCGTTTCTTACCTCCAAACTGCCATATCTCACGAACGGATTAACCAATCCGCAAAATTTCTGCTGCATCTTAAAGTAGAAACTCGCCCGATTACAACGGTATGCGCACTTTTCCCCTAGGCCGTTCTAGTTATTCGTGTCGAGCATCAGAACTGCGAAAATTTTGAGTTTCTCAAGCGTTTCTTCCCTCCAAACTGCCATATCTCGCGAACGGATTTACCAATCCGCAAAATTTCTGTTGTATCTGAAAGTAGAAACTCGCCCGATTACAACGGTATGCGCACTTTTCCCCTAGGCCGTTCTAGTTATTCGTGTCGAGCATCACAACTGCGAAAATTTTGAGTGTCTCAAGCGTTTCTTATCTCCAAACTGCCATATCTCGCGAACGGATTGATCAATCCGCAAAATTTCTGTTGCATCTGAAAGTAGAAACTCGCCCGATTAGAACGGCATGCGCACTTTTCCACTAGGCGGTTCTAGTTATTCGTTTCGAGCATCAGAACTGCGAAAATTTTGAGTTTCTCAAGCGTTTCTTACCTTCAAACTGCCATATCTCGGGAACGGATTGACCAATCCGCAAAATTTCTGTTGCTTCTGAAAGTAGAAACTCGCCCGATTACAACGGTATGCGCACTTTTCCCCTAGGCGGTTCTAGTTATTCGTTTCGAGCATCAGAAATGCGAAAATTTTGAGTTTCTCAAGCGTTTTTTACCTCCAAACTGCCATATCTCGGGAACGGAATGACCAATCCGCAAAATTTCTGTTGCATCTGAAAGTAGAAACTCGCCCGATTACAACGGTATGCGTACTTCTCCCCTAGGCCGTTCTAGTTATTCGTTTCGAGCATCAGAACTGCTAAAATTTTGAGTTTCTCAAGCGTTTCTTACATCCAAACTGCCACATCTCGCGAACGGATCGACCAATCCGCAAAATTTCTGTTGCATCTCAAAGTAGAAACTCGCCCGATTACAACGGTATGCGCACTTTGCCCCTAGGCCGTTCTAGTCAATCGTTTCGTGCACCAGAACTGCGAAAATTTTGAGTTTCTCAAGCGTTTCTTATCTCCAAACTGCCATATCTCGCGAACGGATTGATCAATCCGCAAAATTTCTGTTGCATCTGAAAGTAGAAACTCGCCCGATTACATCGGTATGCGCACTTTTCCCCTAGGCGGTTCTAGTTATTCGTTTCGAGCATCAGAAATGTGAAAATTTTGAGGTTTTCAAGCGTTTCTTAAATCCAAACTGCCATATCTCGCGAACGGATTGACCAATTCGCAAAATTTCTGTTGCATCTGAAAGTAGAAACTCGCCCGATCACAACGGTGTTCGCACTTTTCCCCTAGGCCGTTCTAGTTATTCGTGTCGAGCATCACAACTGCGATAATTTTGAGTTTCTCAAGCGTTTCTTATCTCCAAACTGCCATATCTCGCGAACGGATTGATCAATCCGCAAAATTTCTGTTGCATCTGAAAGTAGAAACTCGCCCGATTACAACGGTATGCGCACTTTTCCCCTAGGCGGTTCTAGTTATTCGTTTCGAGCATCAGAACTGCGAAAATTTTGAGTTTCTCAAGCGTTTCTTACCTCCAAACTGCCATATCTCGCGAACGGATTGACCAATCCGCAAAATTTCTGTTGCATCTGAAAGTAGAAACTCGCCCGATTACAACGGTATGCGCACTTTTCCCCTAGGCCGTTCTAGTTATTCGTGTCGAGCATCAGAACTGCGAAAATTTTGAGTTTCTCAAGCGTTTCTTACCTCCAAACTGCCATATCTCGCGAACGGATTGACCAATCCGCAAAATTTCTGTTGCATCTTAAAGTAGAAACTCGCCCGATTACAACGGTATGCGCACTTTTCCCCTAGGCCGTTCTAGTTATTCGTGTCGAGCATCAGAACTGCGAAAATTTTGAGTTTCTCAAGCGTTTCTTACATCCAAACTGCCATATCTCGCGAACGGATTGACCAATTCGCAAAATTTCTGTTGCATCTGAAAGTAGAAACTCGCCCGATTACAACGGTATGCGCACTTTTCCCCTAGGCCGTTCTAGTTATTCGTGTCGAGCATCAGAACTGCGAAAATTTTGAGTTTCTCAAGCGTTTCTTATCTCCAAACTGCCATATCTCGCGAACGGATTGATCAATCCGCAAAATTTCTGTTGCATCTGAAAGTAGAAACTCGCCCGATTACAACGGTATGCGCACTTTTCCCCTAGGCGGTTCTAGTTATTCGTTTCGAGCATCAGAACTGCGAAAATTTTGAGTTTCTCAAGCGTTTCTTACCTCCAAACTGCCATATCTCGCGAACGGATTGATCAATCCGCAAAATTTCTGTTGCATCTGAAAGTAGAAACTCGCCCGATTACAACGGTATGCGCACTTTTTCCCTAGGCGGCTCTAGTTATTCGTTTCGAGCATCAGAACTGCGAAAATTTTGAGTTTCCCAAGCGTTTCTTACCTCCAAACTGCCATATCTCGCGAACGGATTGACCAATCCGCAAAATTTCTGTTGCATCTGAAAGTAGAAACTCGCCCGATTACAACGGTATGCGCACTTTTCCCCTAGGCCGTTCTAGTTAACGTGTCGAGCATCAGAACTGCGAAAATTTTGAGTTTCTCAAGCGTTTCTTACATCCAAACTGCCATATCTCGCGAACGGATTGACCAATCCGCAAAATTTCTGTTGTATCTGAAAGTAGAAACTCGCCCGATTACAACGGTATGCGCACTTTTCCCCTAGGCCGTTCTAGTTATTCGTGTCGAGCATCACAACTGCGAAAATTTTGAGTTTCTCAAGCGTTTCTTATCTCCAAACTGCCATATCTCGCGAACGGATTGATCAATCCGCAAAATTTCTGTTGCATCTGAAAGTAGAAACTCGCCCGATTACAACGGTATGCGCACTTTTCCCCTAGGCGGTTCTAGTTATTCGTTTCGAGCATCAGAACTGCGAAAATTTTGAGTTTCTCAAGCGTTTCTTACCTCCAAACTGCCATATCTCGCGAACGGATTGATCAATCCGCAAAATTTCTGTTGCATCTGAAAGTAGAAACTCGCCCGATTACAACGGTATGCGCACTTTTCCCCTAGGCGGCTCTAGTTATTCGTTTCGAGCATCAGAACTGCGAAAATTTTGAGTTTCCCAAGCGTTTCTTACCTCCAAACTGCCATATCTCGCGAACGGATTGACCAATCCGCAAAATTTCTGTTGCATCTGAAAGTAGAAACTCGCCCGATTACAACGGTATGCGCACTTTTCCCCTAGGCCGTTCTAGTTATTCGTGTCGAGCATCAGAACTGCGAAAATTTTGAGTTTCTCAAGCGTTTCTTATCTCCAAACTGCCATATCTCGCGAACGGATTGATCAATCCGCAAAATTTCTGTTGCATCTGAAAGTAGAAACTCGCCCGATTACAACGGTATGCGCACTTTTCCCCTAGGCGGTTCTAGTTATTCGTTTCGAGCATCAGAACTGCGAAAATTTTGAGTTTCTCAAGCGTTTCTTACCTCCAAACTGCCATATCTCGCGAACGGATTGATCAATCCGCAAAATTTCTGTTGCATCTGAAAGTAGAAACTCGCCCGATTACAACGGTATGCGCACTTTTCCCCTAGGCGGTTCTAGTTAATCGTTTCGAGCATCAGAACTGCGAAAATTTTGAGTTTCTCAAGCGTTTCTTACCTCCAAACTGCCATATCTCACGAACGGATTGACCAATCCGCAAAATTTCTGTTGCATCTTAAAGTAGAAACTCGCCCGATTACAACGGTATGCGCACTTTTCCCCTAGGCCGTTCTAGTTATTCGTGTCGAGCATCAGAACTGCGAAAATTTTGAGTTTCTCAAGCGTTTCTTACATCCAAACTGCCATATCTCGCGAACGGATTGACCAATTCGCAAAATTTCTGTTGCATCTGAAAGTAGAAACTCGCCCGATTACAACGGTATGCGCACTTTTCCCCTAGGCCGTTCTAGTTATTCGTGTCGAGCATCAGAACTGCGAAAATTTTGAGTTTCTCAAGCGTTTCTTATCTCCAAACTGCCATATCTCGCGAACGGATTGATCAATCCGCAAAATTTCTGTTGCATCTGAAAGTAGAAACTCGCCCGATTACAACGGTATGCGCACTTTTCCCCTAGGCGGTTCTAGTTATTCGTTTCGAGCATCAGAACTGCGAAAATTTTGAGTTTCTCAAGCGTTTCTTACCTCCAAACTGCCATATCTCGCGAACGGATTGATCAATCCGCAAAATTTCTGTTGCATCTGAAAGTAGAAACTCGCCCGATTACAACGGTATGCGCACTTTTCCCCTAGGCGGCTCTAGTTATTCGTTTCGAGCATCAGAACTGCGAAAATTTTGAGTTTCCCAAGCGTTTCTTACCTCCAAACTGCCATATCTCGCGAACGGATTGACCAATCCGCAAAATTTCTGTTGCATCTGAAAGTAGAAACTCGCCCGATTACAACGGTATGCGCACTTTTCCCCTAGGCCGTTCTAGTTAACGTGTCGAGCATCAGAACTGCGAAAATTTTGAGTTTCTCAAGCGTTTCTTATCTCCAAACTGCCATATCTCGCGAAAGGATTGACCAATCCGCAAAATTTCTGTTGTATCTGAAAGTAGAAACTCGCCCGATTACAACGCTATGCGCACTTTTCCCCTAGGCCGTTCTAGTTATTCGTGTCGAGCATCACAACTGCGAAAATTTTGATTTTCTCAAGCGTTTCTTATCTCCAAACTGCCATATCTCGCGAACGGATTGACCAATCCGCAAAATTTCTGTTGCATCTTAAAGTAGAAACTCGCCCGATTACAACGGTATGCGCACTTTTCCCCTTGGCCGTTCTAGTTATTCGTGTCGTGCATCAGAACTGCGAAAATTTTGAGTTTCTCAAGCGTTTCTTACATCCAAACTGCCATATCTCGCGAACGGATTGACCAATCCGCAAAATTTCTGTTGTATCTGAAAGTAGAAACTCGCCCGATTACAACGGTATGCGCACTTTTCCCCTAGGCCGTTCTAGTTATTCGTGTCGAGCATCACAACTGCGAAAATTTTGAGTTTCTCAAGCGTTTCTTATCTCCAAACTGCCATATCTCGCGAACGGATTGATCAATCCGCAAAATTTCTGTTGCATCTGAAAGTAGAAACTCGCCCGATTACAACGGTATGCGCACTTTTCCCCTAGGCGGTTCTAGTTATTCGTTTCGAGCATCAGAAATGTGAAAATTTTGAGGTTTTCAAGCGTTTCTTAAATCCAAACTGCCATATCTCGCGAACGGATTGACCAATTCGCAAAATTTCTGTTGCATCTGAAAGTAGAAACTCGCCCGATTACAACGGTATGCGCACTTTTCCCCTAGGCCGTTCTAGTTATTCGTTTCGAGCATCAGAACTGCGAAAATTTTGAGTTTCTCAAGCGTTTCTTATCACCAAACTGCCACATCTCGCGAACGGATTCATCAATCCGCAAAATTTCTGTGCCATCTGAAAGTAGAAACTCGCCCGATTACAACGGTAGGTGTAGTTTTCCCCTAGGCCGTTCCAGTTAGTCGTTTCGAGCATCAGAACTGCGAAAATTTTGAGTTTCTCAAGCGTTTCTTACCTCCAAACTGCCATATCTCACGAACGGATTAACCAATCCGCAAAATTTCTGCTGCATCTTAAAGTAGAAACTCGCCCGATTACAACGGTATGCGCACTTTTCCCCTAGGCCGTTCTAGTTATTCGTGTCGAGCATCAGAACTGCGAAAATTTTGAGTTTCTCAAGCGTTTCTTCCCTCCAAACTGCCATATCTCGCGAACGGATTTACCAATCCGCAAAATTTCTGTTGTATCTGAAAGTAGAAACTCGCCCGATTACAACGGTATGCGCACTTTTCCCCTAGGCCGTTCTAGTTATTCGTGTCGAGCATCACAACTGCGAAAATTTTGAGTGTCTCAAGCGTTTCTTATCTCCAAACTGCCATATCTCGCGAACGGATTGATCAATCCGCAAAATTTCTGTTGCATCTGAAAGTAGAAACTCGCCCGATTAGAACGGCATGCGCACTTTTCCACTAGGCGGTTCTAGTTATTCGTTTCGAGCATCAGAACTGCGAAAATTTTGAGTTTCTCAAGCGTTTCTTACCTCCAAACTGCCATATCTCGGGAACGGATTGACCAATCCGCAAAATTTCTGTTGCTTCTGAAAGTAGAAACTCGCCCGATTACAACGGTATGCGCACTTTTCCCCTAGGCGGTTCTAGTTATTCGTTTCGAGCATCAGAAATGCGAAAATTTTGAGTTTCTCAAGCGTTTTTTACCTCCAAACTGCCATATCTCGGGAACGGAATGACCAATCCGCAAAATTTCTGTTGCATCTGAAAGTAGAAACTCGCCCGATTACAACGGTATGCGTACTTCTCCCCTAGGCCGTTCTAGTTATTCGTTTCGAGCATCAGAACTGCTAAAATTTTGAGTTTCTCAAGCGTTTCTTACATCCAAACTGCCACATCTCGCGAACGGATCGACCAATCCGCAAAATTTCTGTTGCATCTCAAAGTAGAAACTCGCCCGATTACAACGGTATGCGCACTTTGCCCCTAGGCCGTTCTAGTCAATCGTTTCGTGCACCAGAACTGCGAAAATTTTGAGTTTCTCAAGCGTTTCTTATCTCCAAACTGCCATATCTCGCGAACGGATTGATCAATCCGCAAAATTTCTGTTGCATCTGAAAGTAGAAACTCGCCCGATTACATCGGTATGCGCACTTTTCCCCTAGGCGGTTCTAGTTATTCGTTTCGAGCATCAGAAATGTGAAAATTTTGAGGTTTTCAAGCGTTTCTTAAATCCAAACTGCCATATCTCGCGAACGGATTGACCAATTCGCAAAATTTCTGTTGCATCTGAAAGTAGAAACTCGCCCGATCACAACGGTGTTCGCACTTTTCCCCTAGGCCGTTCTAGTTATTCGTGTCGAGCATCACAACTGCGATAATTTTGAGTTTCTCAAGCGTTTCTTATCTCCAAACTGCCATATCTCGCGAACGGATTGATCAATCCGCAAAATTTCTGTTGCATCTGAAAGTAGAAACTCGCCCGATTACAACGGTATGCGCACTTTTCCCCTAGGCGGTTCTAGTTATTCGTTTCGAGCATCAGAACTGCGAAAATTTTGAGTTTCTCAAGCGTTTCTTACCTCCAAACTGCCATATCTCGCGAACGGATTGACCAATCCGCAAAATTTCTGTTGCATCTGAAAGTAGAAACTCGCCCGATTACAACGGTATGCGCACTTTTCCCCTAGGCCGTTCTAGTTATTCGTGTCGAGCATCAGAACTGCGAAAATTTTGAGTTTCTCAAGCGTTTCTTACCTCCAAACTGCCATATCTCGCGAACGGATTGACCAATCCGCAAAATTTCTGTTGCATCTGAAAGTAGAAACTCTCCCGATTACAACGGTATGCGCACTTTTCCCCTAGGCCGTTCTAGTTATTCGTGTCGAGCATCAGAACTGCGAAAATTTTGAGTTTCTCAAGCGTTTCTTATCTCCAAACTGCCATATCTCGCGAACGGATTGATCAATCCGCAAAATTTCTGTTGCATCTGAAAGTAGAATCTCGCCCGATTACAACGGTATGCGCACTTTTCCCCTAGGCGGTTCTAGTTATTCGTTTCGAGCATCAGAACTGCGAAAATTTTGAGTTTCTCAAGCGTTTCTTACCTCCAAACTGCCATATCTCACGAACGGATTGACCAATCCGCAAAATTTCTGTTGCATCTTAAAGTAGAAACTCGCCCGATTACAGCAGTATGCGCACTTTTCCCCTTGGCCGTTCTAGTTATTCGTGTCGAGCATCAGAACTGCGAAAATTTTGAGTTTCTCAAGCGTTTCTTACATCCAAACTGCCATATCTCGCGAACGGATTGACCAATCCGCAAAATTTCTGTTGTATCTGAAAGTAGAAACTCGCCCGATTACAACGGTATGCGCACTTTTCCCCTAGGCCGTTCTAGTTATTCGTGTCGAGCATCACAACTGCGAAAATTTTGAGTTTCTCAAGCGTTTCTTATCTCCAAACTGCCATATCTCGCGAACGGATTGATCAATCCGCAAAATTTCTGTTGCATCTGAAAGTAGAAACTCGCCCGATTACAACGGTATGCGCACTTTTCCCCTAGGCCGTTCTAGTTATTCGTTTCGAGCATCAGAACTGCGAAAATTTTGAGTTTCTCAAGCGTTTCTTATCACCAAACTGCCACATCTCGCGAACGGATTCATCAATCCGCAAAATTTCTGTGCCATCTGAAAGTAGAAACTCGCCCGATTACAACGGTAGGTGTAGTTTTCCCCTAGGCCGTTCCAGTTAGTCGTTTCGAGCATCAGAACTGCGAAAATTTTGAGTTTCTCAAGCGTTTCTTACCTCCAAACTGCCATATCCCGCGAACGGATTGACCAATCCGCATAATTTCTGATGCATCTGAAAGTAGAATCTCGCCCGATTACAACGGTATGCGTACTTCTCCCCTAGGCCGTTCTTGTTATTCGTTTCGAGCATCAGAACTGCGAAAATTTTGAGTTTCTCAAGCGTTTCTTACCTCCAAACTGCCATATCTCGCGAACGGATTGACTAATCCGCAAAATTTCTGTTGCATCTGAAAGTAGAAACTCGCCCGATTACAACGGTATGCCCACTTTTCCCCTAGGCGGTTCTAGTTATTCGTTTCGAGCATCAGAAATGTGAAAATTTTGAGGTTTTCAAGCGTTTCTTAAATCCAAACGGCCATATCTCGCGAACGGATTGACCAATCCGCAAAATTTCTGTTGCATCTGAAAGTAGAAACTCGCCCGATTACAACGGTATGCGCACTTTTCCCCTAGGCCGTTCTAGTTATTCGTGTCGAGCATCAGAACTGCGAAAATTTTGAGTTTCTCAAGCGTTTCTTACCTCCAAACTACCATATCTCGCGAACGGATTGACCAATCCACAAAATTTCTGTTGTATCTGAAAGTAGAAACTCGCCCGATTACAACGGTATGCGCACTTTTCCCGTAGGCCGTTCTAGTTATTCGTGTCGAGCATCACAACTGCGAAGATTTTGAGTTTCTCAAGCGTTTCTTATCTCCAAACTGCCATATCTCGCGAACGGATTGATCAATCCGCAAAATTTCTGTTGCATCTGAAAGTAGAAACTCGCCCGATTACAACGGTATGCGAACTTTTCCACTAGGCGGTTCTAGTTATTCGTTTCGAGCATCAGAACTGCGAAAATTTTGAGTTTCTCAAGCGTTTCTTACCTCCAAACTGCCATATCTCGCGAACGGATTGATCAATCCGCAAAATTTCTGTTGCATCTGAAAGTAGAAACTCGCCCGATTACAACGGTAGGCGCACTTTTCCCCTAGGCCGTTCTAGTTATTCGTTTCGAGCATCAGAACTGCGAAAATTTTGAGTTTCTCAAGCGTTTCTTATCACCAAACTGCCACATCTCGCGAACGGATTCATCAATCCGCAAAATTTCTGTGCCATCTGAAAGTAGAAACTCGCCCGATTACAACGGTAGGTGTAGTTTTCCCCTAGGCCGTTCCAGTTAGTCGTTTCGAGCATCAGAACTGCGAAAATTTTGAGTTTCTCAAGCGTTTCTTACCTCCAAACTGCCATATCCCGCGAACGGATTGACCAATCCGCATAATTTCTGATGCATCTGAAAGTAGAATCTCGCCCGATTACAACGGTATGCGTACTTCTCCCCTAGGCCGTTCTTGTTATTCGTTTCGAGCATCAGAACTGCGAAAATTTTGAGTTTCTCAAGCGTTTCTTACCTCCAAACTGCCATATCTCGCGATCGGATTGACTAATCCGCAAAATTTCTGTTGCATCTGAAAGTAGAAACTCGCCCGATTACAACGGTATGCCCACTTTTCCCCTAGGCGGTTCTAGTTATTCGTTTCGAGCATCAGAAATGTGAAAATTTTGAGGTTTTCAAGCGTTTCTTAAATCCAAACGGCCATATCTCGCGAACGGATTGACCAATCCGCAAAATTTCTGTTGCATCTGAAAGTAGAAGCTCGCCCGATTACAACGGTATGCGCACTTTTCCCCTAGGCCGTTCTAGTTATTCGTGTCGAGCATCAGAACTGCGAAAATTTTGAGTTTCTCAAGCGTTTCTTACCTCCAAACTGCCATATCTCGCGAACGGATTGATCAATCCGCAAAATTTCTGTTGCATCTGAAAGTAGAAACTCGCCCGATTACAACGGTATGCGCACTTTTCCCCTTGGCCGTTCTAGTTATTCGCGTCGTGCATCAGAACTGCGAAAATTTTGAGTTTCTCAAGCGTTTCTTACATCCAAACTGCCACATCTCGCGAACGGATTGACCAATCCGCAAAATTTCTGTTGCATCTCAAAGTAGAAACTCGCCCGATTACAACGGTATGCGTACTTCTCCCCTAGGCCGTTCTAGTTATTCGTTTCGAGCATCAGAACTGCTAAAATTTTGAGTTTCTCAAGCGTTTCTTACATCCAAACTGCCACATCTCGCGAACGGATCGACCAATCCGCAAAATTTCTGTTGCATCTCAAAGTAGAAACTCGCCCGATTACAACGGTATGCGCACTTTGCCCCTAGGCCGTTCTAGTCAATCGTTTCGTGCACCAGAACTGCGAAAATTTTGAGTTTCTCAAGCGTTTCTTATCTCCAAACTGCCATATCTCGCGAACGGATTAATCAATCCGCAAAATTTCTGTTGCATCTGAAAGTAGAAACTCGCCCGATTACATCGGTATGCGCACTTTTCCCCTAGGCGGTTCTAGTTATTCGTTTCGAGCATCAGAAATGTGAAAATTTTGAGGTTTTCAAGCGTTTCTTAAATCCAAACTGCCATATCTCGCGAACGGATTGACCAATTCGCAAAATTTCTGTTGCATCTGAAAGTAGAAACTCGCCCGATTACAACGGTGTGCGCACTTTGCCCCTAGGCCGTTCTAGTTATTCGTGTCGAGCATCACAACTGCGAAAATTTTGAGTTTCTCAAGCGTTTCTTATCTCCAAACTGCCATATCTCGCGAACGGATTGATCAATCCGCAAAATTTCTGTTGCATCTGAAAGTAGAAACTCGCCCGATTACAACGGTATGCGCACTTTTCCCCTAGGCGGTTCTAGTTATTCGTTTCGAGCATCAGAACTGCGAAAATTTTGAGTTTCTCAAGCGTTTCTTACCTCCAAACTGCCATATCTCGCGAACGGATTGACCAATCCGCAAAATTTCTGTTGCATCTGAAAGTAGAAACTCGCCCGATTACAACGGTATGCGCACTTTTCCCCTAGGCCGTTCTAGTTATTCGTGTCGAGCATCAGAACTGCGAAAATTTTGAGTTTCTCAAGCGTTTCTTACCTCCAAACTGCCATATCTCGCGAACGGATTGACCAATCCGCAAAATTTCTGTTGCATCTGAAAGTAGAAACTCTCCCGATTACAACGGTATGCGCACTTTTCCCCTAGGCCGTTCTAGTTATTCGTGTCGAGCATCAGAACTGCGAAAATTTTGAGTTTCTCAAGCGTTTCTTATCTCCAAACTGCCATATCTCGCGAACGGATTGATCAATCCGCAAAATTTCTGTTGCATCTGAAAGTAGAATCTCGCCCGATTACAACGGTATGCGCACTTTTCCCCTAGGCGGTTCTAGTTATTCGTTTCGAGCATCAGAACTGCGAAAATTTTGAGTTTCTCAAGCGTTTCTTACCTCCAAACTGCCATATCTCACGAACGGATTGACCAATCCGCAAAATTTCTGTTGCATCTTAAAGTAGAAACTCGCCCGATTACAACGGTATGCGCACTTTTCCCCTTGGCCGTTCTAGTTATTCGTGTCGAGCATCAGAACTGCGAAAATTTTGAGTTTCTCAAGCGTTTCTTACATCCAAACTGCCATATCTCGCGAACGGATTGACCAATTCGCAAAATTTCTGTTGCATCTGAAAGTAGAAACTCGCCCGATTACAACGGTGTGCGCACTTTGCCCCTAGGCCGTTCTAGTTATTCGTGTCGAGCATCACAACTGCGAAAATTTTGAGTTTCTCAAGCGTTTCTTATCTCCAAACTGCCATATCTCGCGAACGGATTGATCAATCCGCAAAATTTCTGTTGCATCTGAAAGTAGAAACTCGCCCGATTACAACGGTATGCGCACTTTTCCCCTAGGCGGTTCTAGTTATTCGTTTCGAGCATCAGAACTGCGAAAATTTTGAGTTTCTCAAGCGTTTCTTACCTCCAAACTGCCATATCTCGCGAACGGATTGACCAATCCGCAAAATTTCTGTTGCATCTGAAAGTAGAAACTCGCCCGATTACAACGGTATGCGCACTTTTCCCCTAGGCCGTTCTAGTTATTCGTGTCGAGCATCAGAACTGCGAAAATTTTGAGTTTCTCAAGCGTTTCTTACCTCCAAACTGCCATATCTCGCGAACGGATTGACCAATCCGCAAAATTTCTGTTGCATCTGAAAGTAGAAACTCTCCCGATTACAACGGTATGCGCACTTTTCCCCTAGGCCGTTCTAGTTATTCGTGTCGAGCCATCAGAACTGCGAAAATTTTGAGTTTCTCAAGCGTTTCTTATCTCCAAACTGCCATATCTCGCGAACGGATTGATCAATCCGCAAAATTTCTGTTGCATCTCAAAGTAGAATCTCGCCCGATTACAACGGTATGCGCACTTTTCCCCTAAGCGGTTCTAGTTATTCGTTTCGAGCATCAGAACTGCGAAAATTTTGAGTTTCTCAAGCGTTTCTTACCTCCAAACTGCCATATCTCACGAACGGATTGACCAATCCGCAAAATTTCTGTTGCATCTTAAAGTAGAAACTCGCCCGATTACAACGGTATGCGCACTTTTCCCCTTGGCCGTTCTAGTTATTCGTGTCGAGCATCAGAACTGCGAAAATTTTGAGTTTCTCAAGCGTTTCTTACATCCAAACTGCCATATCTCGCGAACGGATTGACCAATCCGCAAAATTTCTGTTGTATCTGAAAGTAGAAACTCGCCCGATTACAACGGTATGCGCACTTTTCCCCTAGGCCGTCCTAGTTATTCGTGTCGAGCATCACAACTGCGAAAATTTTGAGTTTCTCAAGCGTTTCTTATCTCCAAACTGCCATATCTCGCGAACGGATTGATCAATCCGCAAAATTTCTGTTGCATCTGAAAGTAGAAACTCGCCCGATTACAACGGTATGCGCACTTTTCCCCTAGGCGGTTCTAGTTATTCGTTTCGAGCATCAGAAATGTGAAAATTTTGAGGTTTTCAAGCGTTTCTTAAATCCAAACTGCCATATCTCGCGAACGGATTGACCAATTCGCAAAATTTCTGTTGCATCTGAAAGTAGAAACTCGCCCGATTACAACGGTATGCGCACTTTTCCCCTAGGCCGTTCTAGTTATTCGTTTCGAGCATCAGAACTGCGAAAATTTTGAGTTTCTCAAGCGTTTCTTACCTCCAAACTGCCATATCCCGCGAACGGATTGACCAATCCGCATAATTTCTGTTGCATCTGAAAGTAGAATCTCGCCCGATTACAACGGTATGCGTACTTCTCCCCTAGGCCGTTCTAGTTATTCGTTTCGAGCATCAGAACTGCGAAAATTTTGAGTTTCTCAAGCGTTTATTACCTCCAAACTGCCATATCTCACGAACGGATTGACCAATCCGCAAAATTTCTGTTGCATCTGAAAGTAGAAACTCGCCCGATTACAACGGTATGCGCACTTTTCCCCTAGGCCGTTCTAGTTATTCGTTTCGAGCATCAGAACTGCTAAAATTTTGAGTTTCTCAAGCGTTTCTTACATCCAAACTGCCACATCTCGCGAACGGATCGACCAATCCGCAAAATTTCTGTTGCATCTCAAAGTAGAAACTCGCCCGATTACAACGGTATGCGCACTTTGCCCCTAGGCCGTTCTAGTCAATCGTTTCGTGCACCAGAACTGCGAAAATTTTGAGTTTCTCAAGCTTTTCTTATCTCCAAACTGCCATATCTCGCGAACGGTTTGATCAATCCGCAAAATTTCTGTTGCATCTGAAAGTAGAAACTCGCCCGATTACAACGGTATGCCCACTTTTCCCCTAGGCGGTTCTAGTTATTCGTTTCGAGCATCAGAAATGTGAAAATTTTGAGGTTTTCAAGCGTTTCTTAAATCCAAACGGCCATATCTCGCGAACGGATTGACCAATCCGCAAAATTTCTGTTGCATCTGAAAGTAGAAACTCGCCCGATTACAACGGTATGCGCACTTTTCCCCTAGGCCGTTCTAGTTATTCGTGTCGAGCATCAGAACTGCGAAAATTTTGAGTTTCTCAAGCGTTTCTTACCTCCAAACTGCCATATCTCGCGAACGGATTGACCAATCCACAAAATTTCTGTTGTATCTGAAAGTAGAAACTCGCCCGATTACAACGGTATGCGCACTTTTCCCCTAGGCCGTTCTAGTTATTCGTGTCGAGCATCACAACTGCGAAGATTTTGAGTTTCTCAAGCGTTTCTTATCTCCAAACTGCCATATCTCGCGAACGGATTGATCAATCCACAAAATTTCTGTTGCATCTGAAAGTAGAAACTCGCCCGATTACAACGGTATGCGAACTTTTCCACTAGGCGGTTCTAGTTATTCGTTTCGAGCATCAGAACTGCGAAAATTTTGAGTTTCTCAAGCGTTTATTACCTCCAAACTGCCATATCTCACGAACGGATTGATCAATCCGCAAAATTTCTGTTGCATCTGAAAGTAGAAACTCGCCCGATTACAACGGTATGCGCACTTTTCCCCTAGGCCGTTCTAGTTATTCGTGTCGAGCATCAGAACTGCGAAAATTTTGAGTTTCTCAAGCGTTTCTTACCTCCAAACTGCCATATCTCGCGAACGGATTGACCAATCCGCAAAATTTCTGTTGCATCTGAAAGTAGAAACTCTCCCGATTACAACGGTATGCGCACTTTTCCCCTAGGCCGTTCTAGTTATTCGTGTCGAGCATCAGAACTGCGAAAATTTTGAGCTTCTCAAGCGTTTCTTATCTCCAAACTGCCATATCTCGCGAACGGATTGATCAATCCGCAAAATTTCTGTTGCATCTGAAAGTAGAATCTCGCCCGATTACAACGGTATGCGCACTTTTCCCCTAGGCGGTTCTAGTTATTCGTTTCGAGCATCAGAACTGCGAAAATTTTGAGTTTCTCAAGCGTTTCTTACCTCCAAACTGCCATATCTCACGAACGGATTGACCAATCCGCAAAATTTCTGTTGCATCTTAAAGTAGAAACTCGCCCGATTACAACGGTATGCGCACTTTTCCCCTTGGCCGTTCTAGTTATTCGTGTCGAGCATCAGAACTGCGAAAATTTTGAGTTTCTCAAGCGTTTCTTACATCCAAACTGCCATATCTCGCGAACGGATTGACCAATCCGCAAAATTTCTGTTGTATCTGAAAGTAGAAACTCGCCCGATTACAACGGTATGCGCACTTTTCCCCTAGGCCGTCCTAGTTATTCGTGTCGAGCATCACAACTGCGAAAATTTTGAGTTTCTCAAGCGTTTCTTATCTCCAAACTGCCATATCTCGCGAACGGATTGATCAATCCGCAAAATTTCTGTTGCATCTGAAAGTAGAAACTCGCCCGATTACAACGGTATGCGCACTTTTCCCCTAGGCGGTTCTAGTTATTCGTTTCGAGCATCAGAAATGTGAAAATTTTGAGGTTTTCAAGCGTTTCTTAAATCCAAACTGCCATATCTCGCGAACGGATTGACCAATTCGCAAAATTTCTGTTGCATCTGAAAGTAGAAACTCGCCCGATTACAACGGTATGCGCACTTTTCCCCTAGGCCGTTCTAGTTATTCGTTTCGAGCATCAGAACTGCGAAAATTTTGAGTTTCTCAAGCGTTTCTTATCACCAAACTGCCACATCTCGCGAACGGATTCATCAATCCGCAAAATTTCTGTTGCATCTGAAAGTAGAAACTCGCCCGATTACAACGGTATGCGCACTTTTCCCCTTGGCCGTTCTAGTTATTCGTGTCGAGCATCAGAACTGCGAAAATTTTGAGTTCCTCAAGCGTTTCTTACCTCCAAACTGCAATATCTCGCGAACGGATTGATCAATCCGCAAAATTTCTGTTGCATCTGAAAGTAGAAACTCGCCCGATTACAACGGTATGCGCACTTTTCCCCTAGGCGGCTCTAGTTATTCGTTTCGAGCATCAGAACTGCGAAGATTTTGAGTTTCTCAAGCGTTTCTTACCTCCAAACGGCCATATCTCGCGAACGGATTGACCAATCCGCAAAATTTCTGTTGCATCTGAAAGTAGAAACTCGCCCGATTACAACGGTATGCGCCCTTTTCCCCTAGGCCGTTCTAGTTATTCGTGTCGAGCATCAGAACTGCGAAAATTTTGAGTTTCTCAAGCGTTTCTTACCTCCAAACTGCCATATCTCGCCAACGGATTGACCAATCCACAAAATTTCTGTTGTATCTGAAAGTAGAAACTCGCCCGATTACAACGGTATGCGAACTTTTCCACTAGGCTGTTCTAGTTATTCGTTTCGAGCATCAGAACTGCGAAAATTTTGAGTTTCTCAAGCGTTTATTACCTCCAAACTGCCATATCTCACGAACGGATTGACCAATCCGCAAAATTTCTGTTGCATCTGAAAGTAGAAACTCGCCCGATTACAACGGTATGCGCACTTTTCCCCTAGGCCGTTCTAGTTATTCGTTTCGAGCATCAGAACTGCTAAAATTTTGAGTTTCTCAAGCGTTTCTTACATCCAAACTGCCACATCTCGCGAACGGATCGACCAATCCGCAAAATTTCTGTTGCATCTCAAAGTAGAAACTCGCCCGATTACAACGGTATGCGCACTTTGCCCCTAGGCCGTTCTAGTCAATCGTTTCGTGCACCAGAACTGCGAAAATTTTGAGTTTCTCAAGCTTTTCTTATCTCCAAACTGCCATATCTCGCGAACGGTTTGATCAATCCGCAAAATTTCTGTTGCATCTGAAAGTAGAAACTCGCCCGATTACAACGGTATGCCCACTTTTCCACTAGGCTGTTCTAGTTATTCGTTTCGAGCATCAGAACTGCGAAAATTTTGAGTTTCTCAAGCGTTTATTACCTCCAAACTGCCATATCTCACGAACGGATTGACCAATCCGCAAAATTTCTGTTGCATCTGAAAGTAGAAACTCGCCCGATTACAACGGTATGCGCACTTTTCCCCTAGGCCGTTCTAGTTATTCGTTTCGAGCATCAGAACTGCTAAAATTTTGAGTTTCTCAAGCGTTTCTTACATCCAAACTGCCACATCTCGCGAACGGATCGACCAATCCGCAAAATTTCTGTTGCATCTCAAAGTAGAAACTCGCCCGATTACAACGGTATGCGCACTTTGCCCCTAGGCCGTTCTAGTCAATCGTTTCGTGCACCAGAACTGCGAAAATTTTGAGTTTCTCAAGCTTTTCTTATCTCCAAACTGCCATATCTCGCGAACGGTTTGATCAATCCGCAAAATTTCTGTTGCATCTGAAAGTAGAAACTCGCCCGATTACAACGGTATGCCCACTTTTCCCCTAGGCGGTTCTAGTTATTCGTTTCGAGCATCAGAAATGTGAAAATTTTGAGGTTTTCAAGCGTTTCTTAAATCCAAACGGCCATATCTCGCGAACGGA
Organism: Ptiloglossa arizonensis; assembly: GCF_051014685.1. NCBI lineage: Eukaryota > Metazoa > Arthropoda > Insecta > Hymenoptera > Colletidae > Ptiloglossa > Ptiloglossa arizonensis. The sequence continues at coordinate 82,501 of NW_027479304.1, read as the reverse complement.
TTGACCAATCCGCAAAATTTCTGTTGCATCTGAAAGTAGAAACTCGCCCGATTACAACGGTATGCGCACTTTTCCCCTAGGCCGTTCTAGTTATTCGTGTCGAGCATCAGAACTGCGAAAATTTTGAGTTTCTCAAGCGTTTCTTACCTCCAAACTGCCATATCTCGCGAACGGATTGACCAATCCACAAAATTTCTGTTGTATCTGAAAGTAGAAACTCGCCCGATTACAACGGTATGCGCACTTTTCCCCTAGGCCGTTCTAGTTATTCGTGTCGAGCATCACAACTGCGAAGATTTTGAGTTTCTCAAGCGTTTCTTATCTCCAAACTGCCATATCTCGCGAACGGATTGATCAATCCACAAAATTTCTGTTGCATCTGAAAGTAGAAACTCGCCCGATTACAACGGTATGCGAACTTTTCCACTAGGCGGTTCTAGTTATTCGTTTCGAGCATCAGAACTGCGAAAATTTTGAGTTTCTCAAGCGTTTATTACCTCCAAACTGCCATATCTCACGAACGGATTGACCAATCCGCAAAATTTCTGTTGCATCTGAAAGTAGAAACTCGCCCGATTACAACGGTATGCGCACTTTTCCCCTAGGCCGTTCTAGTTATTCGTGTCGAGCATCAGAACTGCGAAAATTTTGAGTTTCTCAAGCGTTTCTTACCTCCAAACTGCCATATCTCGCGAACGGATTGACCAATCCGCAAAATTTCTGTTGCATCTGAAAGTAGAAACTCTCCCGATTACAACGGTATGCGCACTTTTCCCCTAGGCCGTTCTAGTTATTCGTGTCGAGCATCAGAACTGCGAAAATTTTGAGTTTCTCAAGCGTTTCTTATCTCCAAACTGCCATATCTCGCGAACGGATTGATCAATCCGCAAAATTTCTGTTGCATCTGAAAGTAGAATCTCGCCCGATTACAACGGTATGCGCACTTTTCCCCTAGGCGGTTCTAGTTATTCGTTTCGAGCATCAGAACTGCGAAAATTTTGAGTTTCTCAAGCGTTTCTTACCTCCAAACTGCCATATCTCACGAACGGATTGACCAATCCGCAAAATTTCTGTTGCATCTGAAAGTAGAAACTCGCCCGATTACAACGGTATGCGCACTTTTCCCCTAGGCCGTTCTAGTTATTCGTTTCGAGCATCAGAACTGCGAAAATTTTGAGTTTCTCAAGCGTTTCTTATCACCAAACTGCCACATCACGCGAACGGATTCATCAATCCGCAAAATTTCTGTGCCATCTGAAAGTAGAAACTCGCCCGATTACAACGGTAGGTGTAGTTTTCCCCTAGGCCGTTCCAGTTAGTCGTTTCGAGCATCAGAACTGCGAAAATTTTGAGTTTCTCAAGCGTTTCTTACCTCCAAACTGCCATATCCCGCGAACGGATTGACCAATCCGCATAATTTCTGTTGCATCTGAAAGTAGAATCTCGCCCGATTACAACGGTATGCGTACTTCTCCCCTAGGCCGTTCTAGTTATTCGTTTCGAGCATCAGAACTGCTAAAATTTTGAGTTTCTCAAGCGTTTCTTACATCCAAACTGCCATATCTCGCGAACGGATTGACCAATCCGCAAAATTTCTGTTGCATCTGAAAGTAGAAACTCTCCCGATTACAACGGTATGCGCACTTTTCCCCTAGGCCGTTCTAGTTATTCGTGTCGAGCATCAGAACTGCGAAAATTTTGAGTTTCTCAAGCGTTTCTTATCTCCAAACTGCCATATCTCGCGAACGGATTGATCAATCCGCAAAATTTCTGTTGCATCTGAAAGTAGAATCTCGCCCGATTACAACGGTATGCGCACTTTTCCCCTAGGCGGTTCTAGTTATTCGTTTCGAGCATCAGAACTGCGAAAATTTTGAGTTTCTCAAGCGTTTCTTACCTCCAAACTGCCATATCTCACGAACGGATTGACCAATCCGCAAAATTTCTGTTGCATCTTAAAGTAGAAACTCGCCCGATTACAACGGTATGCGCACTTTTCCCCTTGGCCGTTCTAGTTATTCGTGTCGAGCATCAGAACTGCGAAAATTTTGAGTTTCTCAAGCGTTTCTTACATCCAAACTGCCATATCTCGCGAACGGATTGACCAATCCGCAAAATTTCTGTTGTATCTGAAAGTAGAAACTCGCCCGATTACAACGGAATGCGCACTTTTCCCCTAGGCCGTCCTAGTTATTCGTGTCGAGCATCACAACTGCGAAAATTTTGAGTTTCTCAAGCGTTTCTTATCTCCAAACTGCCATATCTCGCGAACGGATTGATCAATCCGCAAAATTTCTGTTGCATCTGAAAGTAGAAACTCGCCCGATTACAACGGTATGCGCACTTTTCCCCTAGGCGGTTCTAGTTATTCGTTTCGAGCATCAGAAATGTGAAAATTTTGAGGTTTTCAAGCGTTTCTTAAATCCAAACTGCCATATCTCGCGAACGGATTGACCAATTCGCAAAATTTCTGTTGCATCTGAAAGTAGAAACTCGCCCGATTACAACGGTATGCGCACTTTTCCCCTAGGCCGTTCTAGTTATTCGTTTCGAGCATCAGAACTGCGAAAATTTTGAGTTTCTCAAGCGTTTCTTACCTCCAAACTGCCATATCCCGCGAACGGATTGACCAATCCGCATAATTTCTGTTGCATCTGAAAGTAGAATCTCGCCCGATTACAACGGTATGCGTACTTCTCCCCTAGGCCGTTCTAGTTATTCGTTTCGAGCATCAGAACTGCGAAAATTTTGAGTTTCTCAAGCGTTTATTACCTCCAAACTGCCATATCTCACGAACGGATTGACCAATCCGCAAAATTTCTGTTGCATCTGAAAGTAGAAACTCGCCCGATTACAACGGTATGCGCACTTTTCCCCTAGGCCGTTCTAGTTATTCGTTTCGAGCATCAGAACTGCTAAAATTTTGAGTTTCTCAAGCGTTTCTTACATCCAAACTGCCACATCTCGCGAACGGATCGACCAATCCGCAAAATTTCTGTTGCATCTCAAAGTAGAAACTCGCCCGATTACAACGGTATGCGCACTTTGCCCCTAGGCCGTTCTAGTCAATCGTTTCGTGCACCAGAACTGCGAAAATTTTGAGTTTCTCAAGCTTTTCTTATCTCCAAACTGCCATATCTCGCGAACGGTTTGATCAATCCGCAAAATTTCTGTTGCATCTGAAAGTAGAAACTCGCCCGATTACAACGGTATGCCCACTTTTCCCCTAGGCGGTTCTAGTTATTCGTTTCGAGCATCAGAAATGTGAAAATTTTGAGGTTTTCAAGCGTTTCTTAAATCCAAACGGCCATATCTCGCGAACGGATTGACCAATCCGCAAAATTTCTGTTGCATCTGAAAGTAGAAACTCGCCCGATTACAACGGTATGCGCACTTTTCCCCTAGGCCGTTCTAGTTATTCGTGTCGAGCATCAGAACTGCGAAAATTTTGAGTTTCTCAAGCGTTTCTTACCTCCAAACTGCCATATCTCGCGAACGGATTGACCAATCCACAAAATTTCTGTTGTATCTGAAAGTAGAAACTCGCCCGATTACAACGGTATGCGCACTTTTCCCCTAGGCCGTTCTAGTTATTCGTGTCGAGCATCACAACTGCGAAGATTTTGAGTTTCTCAAGCGTTTCTTATCTCCAAACTGCCATATCTCGCGAACGGATTGATCAATCCACAAAATTTCTGTTGCATCTGAAAGTAGAAACTCGCCCGATTACAACGGTATGCGAACTTTTCCACTAGGCGGTTCTAGTTATTCGTTTCGAGCATCAGAACTGCGAAAATTTTGAGTTTCTCAAGCGTTTATTACCTCCAAACTGCCATATCTCACGAACGGATTGATCAATCCGCAAAATTTCTGTTGCATCTGAAAGTAGAAACTCGCCCGATTACAACGGTATGCGCACTTTTCCCCTAGGCCGTTCTAGTTATTCGTGTCGAGCATCAGAACTGCGAAAATTTTGAGTTTCTCAAGCGTTTCTTACCTCCAAACTGCCATATCTCGCGAACGGATTGACCAATCCGCAAAATTTCTGTTGCATCTGAAAGTAGAAACTCTCCCGATTACAACGGTATGCGCACTTTTCCCCTAGGCCGTTCTAGTTATTCGTGTCGAGCATCAGAACTGCGAAAATTTTGAGTTTCTCAAGCGTTTCTTATCTCCAAACTGCCATATCTCGCGAACGGATTGATCAATCCGCAAAATTTCTGTTGCATCTGAAAGTAGAATCTCGCCCGATTACAACGGTATGCGCACTTTTCCCCTAGGCGGTTCTAGTTATTCGTTTCGAGCATCAGAACTGCGAAAATTTTGAGTTTCTCAAGCGTTTCTTACCTCCAAACTGCCATATCTCACGAACGGATTGACCAATCCGCAAAATTTCTGTTGCATCTTAAAGTAGAAACTCGCCCGATTACAACGGTATGCGCACTTTTCCCCTTGGCCGTTCTAGTTATTCGTGTCGAGCATCAGAACTGCGAAAATTTTGAGTTTCTCAAGCGTTTCTTACATCCAAACTGCCATATCTCGCGAACGGATTGACCAATCCGCAAAATTTCTGTTGTATCTGAAAGTAGAAACTCGCCCGATTACAACGGTATGCGCACTTTTCCCCTAGGCCGTCCTAGTTATTCGTGTCGAGCATCACAACTGCGAAAATTTTGAGTTTCTCAAGCGTTTCTTATCTCCAAACTGCCATATCTCGCGAACGGATTGATCAATCCGCAAAATTTCTGTTGCATCTGAAAGTAGAAACTCGCCCGATTACAACGGTATGCGCACTTTTCCCCTAGGCCGTTCTAGTTATTCGTTTCGAGCATCAGAACTGCGAAAATTTTGAGTTTCTCAAGCGTTTCTTATCACCAAACTGCCACATCTCGCGAACGGATTCATCAATCCGCAAAATTTCTGTTGCATCTGAAAGTAGAAACTCGCCCGATTACAACGGTATGCGCACTTTTCCCCTTGGCCGTTCTAGTTATTCGTGTCGAGCATCAGAACTGCGAAAATTTTGAGTTCCTCAAGCGTTTCTTACCTCCAAACTGCAATATCTCGCGAACGGATTGATCAATCCGCAAAATTTCTGTTGCATCTGAAAGTAGAAACTCGCCCGATTACAACGGTATGCGCACTTTTCCCCTAGGCGGCTCTAGTTATTCGTTTCGAGCATCAGAACTGCGAAGATTTTGAGTTTCTCAAGCGTTTCTTACCTCCAAACGGCCATATCTCGCGAACGGATTGACCAATCCGCAAAATTTCTGTTGCATCTGAAAGTAGAAACTCGCCCGATTACAACGGTATGCGCCCTTTTCCCCTAGGCCGTTCTAGTTATTCGTGTCGAGCATCAGAACTGCGAAAATTTTGAGTTTCTCAAGCGTTTCTTACCTCCAAACTGCCATATCTCGCGAACGGATTGACCAATCCACAAAATTTCTGTTGTATCTGAAAGTAGAAACTCGCCCGATTACAACGGTATGCGAACTTTTCCACTAGGCTGTTCTAGTTATTCGTTTCGAGCATCAGAACTGCGAAAATTTTGAGTTTCTCAAGCGTTTATTACCTCCAAACTGCCATATCTCACGAACGGATTGACCAATCCGCAAAATTTCTGTTGCATCTGAAAGTAGAAACTCGCCCGATTACAACGGTATGCGCACTTTTCCCCTAGGCCGTTCTAGTTATTCGTTTCGAGCATCAGAACTGCTAAAATTTTGAGTTTCTCAAGCGTTTCTTACATCCAAACTGCCACATCTCGCGAACGGATCGACCAATCCGCAAAATTTCTGTTGCATCTCAAAGTAGAAACTCGCCCGATTACAACGGTATGCGCACTTTGCCCCTAGGCCGTTCTAGTCAATCGTTTCGTGCACCAGAACTGCGAAAATTTTGAGTTTCTCAAGCTTTTCTTATCTCCAAACTGCCATATCTCGCGAACGGTTTGATCAATCCGCAAAATTTCTGTTGCATCTGAAAGTAGAAACTCGCCCGATTACAACGGTATGCCCACTTTTCCACTAGGCTGTTCTAGTTATTCGTTTCGAGCATCAGTACTGCGAAAATTTTGAGTTTCTCAAGCGTTTATTACCTCCAAACTGCCATATCTCACGAACGGATTGACCAATCCGCAAAATTTCTGTTGCATCTGAAAGTAGAAACTCGCCCGATTACAACGGTATGCGCACTTTTCCCCTAGGCCGTTCTAGTTATTCGTTTCGAGCATCAGAACTGCTAAAATTTTGAGTTTCTCAAGCGTTTCTTACATCCAAACTGCCACATCTCGCGAACGGATCGACCAATCCGCAAAATTTCTGTTGCATCTCAAAGTAGAAACTCGCCCGATTACAACGGTATGCGCACTTTGCCCCTAGGCCGTTCTAGTCAATCGTTTCGTGCACCAGAACTGCGAAAATTTTGAGTTTCTCAAGCTTTTCTTATCTCCAAACTGCCATATCTCGCGAACGGTTTGATCAATCCGCAAAATTTCTGTTGCATCTGAAAGTAGAAACTCGCCCGATTACAACGGTATGCCCACTTTTCCCCTAGGCGGTTCTAGTTATTCGTTTCGAGCATCAGAAATGTGAAAATTTTGAGGTTTTCAAGCGTTTCTTAAATCCAAACGGCCATATCTCGCGAACAGATTGACCAATCCGCAAAATTTCTGTTGCATCTGAAAGTAGAAACTCGCCCGATTACAACGGTATGCGCACTTTTCCCCTAGGCCGTTCTAGTTATTCGTGTCGAGCATCAGAACTGCGAAAATTTTGAGTTTCTCAAGCGTTTCTTACCTCCAAACTGCCATATCTCGCGAACGGATTGACCAATCCACAAAATTTCTGTTGTATCTGAAAGTAGAAACTCGCCCGATTACAACGGTATGCGCACTTTTCCCCTAGGCCGTTCTAGTTATTCGTGTCGAGCATCACAACTGCGAAGATTTTGAGTTTCTCAAGCGTTTCTTATCTCCAAACTGCCATATCTCGCGAACGGATTGATCAATCCACAAAATTTCTGTTGCATCTGAAAGTAGAAACTCGCCCGATTACAACGGTATGCGAACTTTTCCACTAGGCGGTTCTAGTTATTCGTTTCGAGCATCAGAACTGCGAAAATTTTGAGTTTCTCAAGCGTTTATTACCTCCAAACTGCCATATCTCACGAACGGATTGACCAATCCGCAAAATTTCTGTTGCATCTGAAAGTAGAAACTCGCCCGATTACAACGGTATGCGCACTTTTCCCCTAGGCCGTTCTAGTTATTCGTGTCGAGCATCAGAACTGCGAAAATTTTGAGTTTCTCAAGCGTTTCTTACCTCCAAACTGCCATATCTCGCGAACGGATTGACCAATCCGCAAAATTTCTGTTGCATCTGAAAGTAGAAACTCTCCCGATTACAACGGTATGCGCACTTTTCCCCTAGGCCGTTCTAGTTATTCGTGTCGAGCATCAGAACTGCGAAAATTTTGAGTTTCTCAAGCGTTTCTTATCTCCAAACTGCCATATCTCGCGAACGGATTGATCAATCCGCAAAATTTCTGTTGCATCTGAAAGTAGAATCTCGCCCGATTACAACGGTATGCGCACTTTTCCCCTAGGCGGTTCTAGTTATTCGTTTCGAGCATCAGAACTGCGAAAATTTTGAGTTTCTCAAGCGTTTCTTACCTCCAAACTGCCATATCTCACGAACGGATTGACCAATCCGCAAAATTTCTGTTGCATCTGAAAGTAGAAACTCGCCCGATTACAACGGTATGCGCACTTTTCCCCTAGGCCGTTCTAGTTATTCGTTTCGAGCATCAGAACTGCGAAAATTTTGAGTTTCTCAAGCGTTTCTTATCACCAAACTGCCACATCACGCGAACGGATTCATCAATCCGCAAAATTTCTGTGCCATCTGAAAGTAGAAACTCGCCCGATTACAACGGTAGGTGTAGTTTTCCCCTAGGCCGTTCCAGTTAGTCGTTTCGAGCATCAGAACTGCGAAAATTTTGAGTTTCTCAAGCGTTTCTTACCTCCAAACTGCCATATCCCGCGAACGGATTGACCAATCCGCATAATTTCTGTTGCATCTGAAAGTAGAATCTCGCCCGATTACAACGGTATGCGTACTTCTCCCCTAGGCCGTTCTAGTTATTCGTTTCGAGCATCAGAACTGCTAAAATTTTGAGTTTCTCAAGCGTTTCTTACATCCAAACTGCCACATCTCGCGAACGGATCGACCAATCCGCAAAATTTCTGTTGCATCTCAAAGTAGAAACTCGCCCGATTACAACGGTATGCGCACTTTGCCCCTAGGCCGTTCTAGTCAATCGTTTCGTGCACCAGAACTGCGAAAATTTTGAGTTTCTCAAGCTTTTCTTATCTCCAAACTGCCATATCTCGCGAACGGTTTGATCAATCCGCAAAATTTCTGTTGCATCTGAAAGTAGAAACTCGCCCGATTACAACGGTATGCGCACTTTTCCCCTTGGCCGTTCTAGTTATTCGTGTCGAGCATCAGAACTGCGAAAATTTTGAGTTCCTCAAGCGTTTCTTACCTCCAAACTGCAATATCTCGCGAACGGATTGATCAATCCGCAAAATTTCTGTTGCATCTGAAAGTAGAAACTCGCCCGATTACAACGGTATGCGCACTTTTCCCCTAGGCGGCTCTAGTTATTCGTTTCGAGCATCAGAACTGCGAAGATTTTGAGTTTCTCAAGCGTTTCTTACCTCCAAACTGCCATATCTCGCGAACGGATTGACCAATCCGCAAAATTTCTGTTGCATCTGAAAGTAGAAACTCGCCCGATTACAACGGTATGCGCACTTTTCCCCTAGGCCGTTCTAGTTACTCGTGTCGAGCATCAGAACTGCGAAAATTTTGAGTTTCTCAAGCGTTTCTTATCTCCAAACTGCCATATCTCGCGAACGGATTGATCAATCCGCAAAATTTCTGTTGCATCTGAAAGTAGAAACTCGCCCGATTACAACGGTATGCGCACTTTTCCCCTAGGCGGTTCTAGTTATACGTTTCGAGCATCAGAACTGCGAAAATTTTGAGTTTCTCAAGCGTTTCTTACCTCCAAACTGCCATATCTCGCGAACGGATTGACCAATCCGCAAAATTTCTGTTGTATCTGAAAGTAGAAACTCGCCCGATTACAACGGTATGCGCACTTTTCCCCTAGGCCGTCCTAGTTATTCGTGTCGAGCATCACAACTGCGAAAATTTTGAGTTTCTCAAGCGTTTCTTATCTCCAAACTGCCATATCTCGCGAACGGATTGATCAATCCGCAAAATTTCTGTTGCATCTGAAAGTAGAAACTCGCCCGATTACAACGGTATGCGCACTTTTCCCCTAGGCGGTTCTAGTTATTCGTTTCGAGCATCAGAAATGTGAAAATTTTGAGGTTTTCAAGCGTTTCTTAAATCCAAACTGCCATATCTCGCGAACGGATTGACCAATTCGCAAAATTTCTGTTGCATCTGAAAGTAGAAACTCGCCCGATTACAACGGTATGCGCACTTTTCCCCTAGGCCGTTCTAGTTATTCGTTTCGAGCATCAGAACTGCGAAAATTTTGAGTTTCTCAAGCGTTTCTTATCACCAAACTGCCACATCTCGCGAACGGATTCATCAATCCGCAAAATTTCTGTGCCATCTGAAAGTAGAAACTCGCCCGATTACAACGGTAGGTGTAGTTTTCCCCTAGGCCGTTCCAGTTAGTCGTTTCGAGCATCAGAACTGCGAAAATTTTGAGTTTCTCAAGCGTTTCTTACCTCCAAACTGCCATATCCCGCGAACGGATTGACCAATCCGCATAATTTCTGTTGCATCTGAAAGTAGAATCTCGCCCGATTACAACGGTATGCGTACTTCTCCCCTAGGCCGTTCTAGTTATTCGTTTCGAGCATCAGAACTGCTAAAATTTTGAGTTTCTCAAGCGTTTCTTACATCCAAACTGCCACATCTCGCGAACGGATCGACCAATCCGCAAAATTTCTGTTGCATCTCAAAGTAGAAACTCGCCCGATTACAACGGTATGCGCACTTTGCCCCTAGGCCGTTCTAGTCAATCGTTTCGTGCACCAGAACTGCGAAAATTTTGAGTTTCTCAAGCTTTTCTTATCTCCAAACTGCCATATCTCGCGAACGGTTTGATCAATCCGCAAAATTTCTGTTGCATCTGAAAGTAGAAACTCGCCCGATTACAACGGTATGCCCACTTTTCCCCTAGGCGGTTCTAGTTATTCGTTTCGAGCATCAGAAATGTGAAAATTTTGAGGTTTTCAAGCGTTTCTTAAATCCAAACGGCCATATCTCGCGAACGGATTGACCAATCCGCAAAATTTCTGTTGCATCTGAAAGTAGAAACTCGCCCGATTACAACGGTATGCGCACTTTTCCCCTAGGCCGTTCTAGTTATTCGTGTCGAGCATCAGAACTGCGAAAATTTTGAGTTTCTCAAGCGTTTCTTACCTCCAAACTGCCATATCTCGCGAACGGATTGACCAATCCACAAAATTTCTGTTGTATCTGAAAGTAGAAACTCGCCCGATTACAACGGTATGCGCACTTTTCCCCTAGGCCGTTCTAGTTATTCGTGTCGAGCATCACAACTGCGAAGATTTTGAGTTTCTCAAGCGTTTCTTATCTCCAAACTGCCATATCTCGCGAACGGATTGATCAATCCACAAAATTTCTGTTGCATCTGAAAGTAGAAACTCGCCCGATTACAACGGTATGCGAACTTTTCCACTAGGCGGTTCTAGTTATTCGTTTCGAGCATCAGAACTGCGAAAATTTTGAGTTTCTCAAGCGTTTCTTACCTCCAAACTGCCATATCTCACGAACGGATTGACCAATCCGCAAAATTTCTGTTGCATCTTAAAGTAGAAACTCGCCCGATTACAACGGTATGCGCACTTTTCCCCTAGGCCGTTCTAGTTATTCGTGTCGAGCATCAGAACTGCGAAAATTTTGAGTTCCTCAAGCGTTTCTTACCTCCAAACTGCAATATCTCGCGAACGGATTGATCAATCCGCAAAATTTCTGTTGCATCTGAAAGTAGAAACTCGCCCGATTACAACGGTATGCGCACTTTTCCCCTAGGCGGCTCTAGTTATTCGTTTCGAGCATCAGAACTGCGAAGATTTTGAGTTTCTCAAGCGTTTCTTACCTCCAAACTGCCATATCTCGCGAACGGATTGACCAATCCGCAAAATTTCTGTTGCATCTGAAAGTAGAAACTCGCCCGATTACAACGGTATGCGCACTTTTCCCCTAGGCCGTTCTAGTTACTCGTGTCGAGCACCAGAACTGCGAAAATTTTGAGTTTCTCAAGCGTTTCTTATCTCCAAACTGCCATATCTCGCGAACGGATTGATCAATCCGCAAAATTTCTGTTGCATCTGAAAGTAGAAACTCGCCCGATTACAACGGTATGCGCACTTTTCCCCTAGGCGGTTCTAGTTATACGTTTCGAGCATCAGAACTGCGAAAATTTTGAGTTTCTCAAGCGTTTCTTACCTCCAAACTGCCATATCTCGCGAACGGATAGACCAATCCGCAAAATTTCTGTTGCATCTTAAAGTAGAAACTCGCCCGATTACAACGGTATGCGCAGTTTTCCCCTAGGCCGTTCTAGTTACTCGTGTCGAGCATCAGAACTGCGAAAATTTTGAGTTTCTCAAGCGTTTCTTATCTCCAAACTGCCATATCTCGCGAACGGATTGATCAATCCGCAAAATTTCTGTTGCATCTGAAAGTAGAAACTCGCCCGATTACAACGGTATGCGCACTTTTCCCCTAGGCGGTTCTAGTTATACGTTTCGAGCATCAGAACTGCGAAAATTTTGAGTTTCTCAAGCGTTTCTTACCTCCAAACTGCCATATCTCGCGAACGGATAGACCAATCCGCAAAATTTCTGTTGCATCTTAAAGTAGAAACTCGCCCGATTACAACGGTATGCGCACTTTTCCCCTAGGCCGTTCTAGTTAACGTGTCGAGCATCAGAACTGCGAAAATTTTGAGTTTCTCAAGCGTTTCTTATCTCCAAACTGCCATATCTCGCGAACGGATTGACCAATCCACAAAATTTCTGTTGTATCTGAAAGTAGAAACTCGCCCGATTACAACGGTATGCGCACTTTTCCCCTAGGCCGTTCTAGTTATTCGTGTCGAGCATCACAACTGCGAAGATTTTGAGTTTCTCAAGCGTTTCTTATCTCCAAACTGCCATATCTCGCGAACGGATTGATCAATCCGCAAAATTTCTGTTGCATCTGAAAGTAGAAACTCGCCCGATTACAACGGTATGCGCACTTTTCCCCTAGGCGGTTCTAGTTATACGTTTCGAGCATCAGAACTGCGAAAATTTTGAGTTTCTCAAGCGTTTCTTACCTCCAAACTGCCATATCTCGCGAACGGATAGACCAATCCGCAAAATTTCTGTTGCATCTTAAAGTAGAAACTCGCCCGATTACAACGGTATGCGCAGTTTTCCCCTAGGCCGTTCTAGTTACTCGTGTCGAGCATCAGAACTGCGAAAATTTTGAGTTTCTCAAGCGTTTCTTATCTCCAAACTGCCATATCTCGCGAACGGATTGATCAATCCGCAAAATTTCTGTTGCATCTGAAAGTAGAAACTCGCCCGATTACAACGGTATGCGCACTTTTCCCCTAGGCGGTTCTAGTTATACGTTTCGAGCATCAGAACTGCGAAAATTTTGAGTTTCTCAAGCGTTTCTTACCTCCAAACTGCCATATCTCGCGAACGGATAGACCAATCCGCAAAATTTCTGTTGCATCTTAAAGTAGAAACTCGCCCGATTACAACGGTATGCGCACTTTTCCCCTAGGCCGTTCTAGTTAACGTGTCGAGCATCAGAACTGCGAAAATTTTGAGTTTCTCAAGCGTTTCTTATCTCCAAACTGCCATATCTCGCGAACGGATTGACCAATCCGCAAAATTTCTGTTGTATCTGAAAGTAGAAACTCGCCCGATTACAACGGTATGCGCACTTTTCCCCTAGGCCGTTCTAGTTATTCGTGTCGAGCATCACAACTGCGAAAATTTTGAGTTTCTCAAGCGTTTCTTATCTCCAAACTGCCATATCTCGCGAACGGATTGACCAATCCGCAAAATTTCTGTTGCATCTTAAAGTAGAATCTCGCCCGATTACAACGGTATGCGCACTTTTCCCCTAGGCCGTTGTAGTTATTCGTGTCGAGCATCAGAACTGCGAAAATTTTGAGTTTCTCAAGCGTTTCTTACCTCCAAACTGCCATATCTCGCGAACGGATTGACCAATCCACAAAATTTCTGTTGTATCTGAAAGTAGAAACTCGCCCGATTACAACGGTATGCGCACTTTTCCCCTAGGCCGTTCTAGTTATTCGTGTCGAGCATCACAACTGCGAAGATTTTGAGTTTCTCAAGCGTTTCTTATCTCCAAACTGCCATATCTCGCGAACGGATTGATCAATCCGCAAAATTTCTGTTGCATCTGAAAGTAGAAACTCGCCCGATTACAACGGTATGCGAACTTTTCCACTAGGCGGTTCTAGTTATTCGTTTCGAGCATCAGAACTGCGAAAATTTTGAGTTTCTCAAGCGTTTCTTACCTCCAAACTGCCATATCTCACGAACGGATTGACCAATCCGCAAAATTTCTGTTGCATCTTAAAGTAGAAACTCGCCCGATTACAACGGTATGCGCACTTTTCCCCTAGGCCGTTGTAGTTATTCGTGTCGAGCATCAGAACTGCGAAAATTTTGAGTTTCTCAAGCGTTTCTTACCTCCAAACTGCCATATCTCGCGAACGGATTGACCAATCCACAAAATTTCTGTTGTATCTGAAAGTAGAAACTCGCCCGATTACAACGGTATGCGCACTTTTCCCCTAGGCCGTTCTAGTTATTCGTGTCGAGCATCACAACTGCGAAGATTTTGAGTTTCTCAAGCGTTTCTTATCTCCAAACTGCCATATCTCGCGAACGGATTGATCAATCCGCAAAATTTCTGTTGCATCTGAAAGTAGAAACTCGCCCGATTACAACGGTATGCGAACTTTTCCACTAGGCGGTTCTAGTTATTCGTTTCGAGCATCAGAACTGCGAAAATTTTGAGTTTCTCAAGCGTTTCTTACCTCCAAACTGCCATATCTCACGAACGGATTGACCAATCCGCAAAATTTCTGTTGCATCTTAAAGTAGAAACTCGCCCGATTACAACGGTATGCGCACTTTTCCCCTAGGCCGTTCTAGTTATTCGTGTCGAGCATCAGAACTGCGAAAATTTTGAGTTTCTCAAGCGTTTCTTACCTCCAAACTGCCATATCTCGCGAACGGATTGACCAATCCGCAAAATTTCTGTTGTATCTGAAAGTAGAAACTCGCCCGATTACAACGGTATGCGCACTTTTCCCCTAGGCCGTTCTAGTTATTCGTGTCGAGCATCACAACTGCGAAAATTTTGAGTTTCTCAAGCGTTTCTTATCTCCAAACTGCCATATCTCGCGAACGGATTGACCAATCCGCAAAATTTCTGTTGCATCTTAAAGTAGAAACTCGCCCGATTACAACGGTATGCGCACTTTTCCCCTTGGCCGTTCTAGTTATTCGTGTCGAGCATCAGAACTGCGAAAATTTTGAGTTTCTCAAGCGTTTCTTACATCCAAACTGCCATATCTCGCGAACGGATTGACCAATCCGCAAAATTTCTGTTGTATCTGAAAGTAGAAACTCGCCCGATTACAGCGGTATGCGCACATTTCCCCTAGGCCGTTCTAGTTATTCGTGTCGAGCATCACAACTGCGAAAATTTTGAGTTTCTCAAGCGTTTCTTATCTCCAAACTGCCATATCTCGCGAACGGATTGATCAATCCGCAAAATTTCTGTTGCATCTGAAAGTAGAAACTCGCCCGATTACAACGGTATGCGCACTTTTCCCCTAGGCGGTTCTAGTTATTCATTTCGAGCATCAGAAATGTGAAAATTTTGAGGTTTTCAAGCGTTTCTTAAATCCAAACTGCCATATCTCGCGAACGGATTGACCAATTCGCAAAATTTCTGTTGCATCTGAAAGTAGAAACTCGCCCGATTACAACGGTATGCGCACTTTTCCCCTAGGCCGTTCTAGTTATTCGTTTCGAGCATCAGAACTGCGAAAATTTTGAGTTTCTCAAGCGTTTCTTATCACCAAACTGCCACATCTCGCGAACGGATTCATCAATCCGCAAAATTTCTGTGCCATCTGAAAGTAGAAACTCGCCCGATTACAACGGTATGCGCACTTTTCCCCTAGGCGGTTCTAGTTATTCGTTTCGAGCATCAGAACTGCGAAAATTTTGAGTTTCTCAAGCGTTTCTTACCTCCAAACTGCCATATCTCGCGAACGGATTGATCAATCCGCAAAATTTCTGTTGCATCTGAAAGTAGAAACTCGCCCGATTACAACGGTATGCGCACTTTTCCCCTAGGCGGCTCTAGTTATTCGTTTCGAGCATCAGAACTGCGAAAATTTTGAGTTCCTCAAGCGTTTCTTACCTCCAAACTGCCATATGTCGCGAACGGATTGACCAATTCGCAAAATTTCTGTTGCATCTGAAAGTAGAAACTCGCCCGATTACAACGGTATGCGCACTTTTCCCCTAGGCCGTTCTAGTTATTCGTTTCGAGCATCAGAACTGCGAAAATTTTGAGTTTCTCAAGCGTTTCTTATCACCAAACTGCCACATCTCGCGAACGGATTCATCAATCCGCAAAATTTCTGTGCCATCTGAAAGTAGAAACTCGCCCGATTACAACGGTAGGTGTAGTTTTCCCCTAGGCCGTTCCAGTTAGTCGTTTCGAGCATCAGAACTGCGAAAATTTTGAGTTTCTCAAGCGTTTCTTACCTCCAAACTGCCATATCCCGCGAACGGATTGACCAATCCGCATAATTTCTGTTGCATCTGAAAGTAGAATCTCGCCCGATTACAACGGTATGCGTACTTCTCCCCTAGGCCGTTCTAGTTATTCGTGTCGAGCATCAGAACTGCGAAAATTTTGAGTTTCTCAAGCGTTTCTTATCTCCAAACTGCCATATTTCGCGAACGGATTGATCAATCCGCAAAATTTCTGTTGCATCTGAAAGTAGAAACTCGCCCGATTACAACGGTATGCGCACTTTTCCCCTAGGCGGTTCTAGTTATTCGTTTCGAGCATCAGAACTGCGAAAATTTTGAGTTTCTCAAGCGTTTCTTACCTCCAAACTGCCATATCTCGCGAACGGATTGATCAATCCGCAAAATTTCTGTTGCATCTGAAAGTAGAAACTCGCCCGATTACAACGGTATGCGCACTTTTCCCCTAGGCGGCTCTAGTTATTCGTTTCGAGCATCAGAACTGCGAAAATTTTGAGTTTCTCAAGCGTTTCTTACCTCCAAACTGCCATATCTCGCGAACGGATTGACCAATCCGCAAAATTTCTGTTGCATCTGAAAGTAGAAACTCGCCCGATTACAACGGTATGCGCACTTTTCCCCTAGGCCGTTCTAGTTATTCGTGTCGAGCATCAGAACTGCGAAAATTTTGAGTTTCTCAAGCGTTTCTTATCTCCAAACTGCCATATCTCGCGAACGGATTGATCAATCCGCAAAATTTCTGTTGCATCTGAAAGTAGAAACTCGCCCGATTACAACGGTATGCGCACTTTTCCCCTAGGCGGTTCTAGTTATACGTTTCGAGCATCAGAACTGCGAAAATTTTGAGTTTCTCAAGCGTTTCTTACCTCCAAACTGCCATATCTCGCGAACGGATAGACCAATCCGCAAAATTTCTGTTGCATCTTAAAGCAGAAACTCGCCCGATTACAACGGTATGCGCACTTTTCCCCTAGGCCGTTCTAGTTAACGTGTCGAGCATCAGAACTGCGAAAATTTTGAGTTTCTCAAGCGTTTCTTATCTCCAAACTGCCATATCTCGCGAACGGATTGACCAATCCGCAAAATTTCTGTTGTATCTGAAAGTAGAAACTCGCCCGATTACAACGGTATGCGAACTTTTCCACTAGGCGGTTCTAGTTATTCGTTTCGAGCATCAGAACTGCGAAAATTTTGAGTTTCTCAAGCGTTTCTTACCTCCAAACTGCCATATCTCACGAACGGATTGACCAATCCGCAAAATTTCTGTTGCATCTTAAAGTAGAAACTCGCCCGATTACAACGGTATGCGCACTTTTCCCCTAGGCCGTTCTAGTTATTCGTGTCGAGCATCAGAACTGCGAAAATTTTGAGTTTCTCAAGCGTTTCTTACCTCCAAACTGCCATATCTCGCGAACGGATTGACCAATTCGCAAAATTTCTGTTGCATCTGAAAGTAGAAACTCGCCCGATTACAACGGTATGCGCACTTTTCCCGTAGGCCGTTCTAGTTATTCGTGTCGAGCATCAGAACTGCGAAAATTTTGAGTTTCTCAAGCGTTTCTTACCTCCAAACTGCCATATCTCGCGAACGGATTGACCAATCCGCAAAATTTCTGTTGCATCTGAAAGTAGAAACTCGCCCGATTACAACGGTATGCGCACTTTTCCCCTAGGCCGTTCTAGTTATTCGTGTCGAGCATCAGAACTGCGAAAATTTTCAGTTTCTCAAGCGTTTCTTATCTCCAAACTGCCATATCTCGCGAACGGATTGATCAATCCGCAAAATTTCTGTTGCATCTGAAAGTAGAAACTCGCCCGATTACAACGGTATGCGCACTTTTCCCCTAGGCGGTTCTAGTTATTCGTTTCGAGCATCAGAACTGCGAAAATTTTGAGTTTCTCAAGCGTTTCTTACCTCCAAACTGCCATATCTCGCGAACGGATTGATCAATCCGCAAAATTTCTGTTGCATCTGAAAGTAGAAACTCGCCCGATTACAACGGTAGGTGTAGTTTTCCCCTAGGCCGTTCTAGTTATTCGTGTCGAGCATCAGAACTGCGAAAATTTTGAGTTTCTCAAGTGTTTCTTATCTCCAATCTGCCATATCTCACGAACGGATTGATCAATCCGCAAAATTTCTGTTGCATCTGAAAGTAGAAACTCGCCCGATTACAACGGTATGCGCACTTTTCCCCTCGGCGGTTCTAGTTATTCGTGTCGAGCATCAGAACTGCGAAAATTTTCAGTTTCTCAAGCGTTTCTTATCTCCAAACTGCCATATCTCGCGAACGGATTGATCAATCCGCAAAATTTCTGTTGCATCTGAAAGTATAAACTCGCCCGATTACAACGGTATGCGCACTTTGCCCCTAGGCCGTTCTAGTTATTCGTGTCGAGCATCAGAACTGCGAAAATTT
This sequence comes from Ptiloglossa arizonensis, assembly GCF_051014685.1. NCBI lineage: Eukaryota > Metazoa > Arthropoda > Insecta > Hymenoptera > Colletidae > Ptiloglossa > Ptiloglossa arizonensis. The sequence goes on along the minus strand of NW_027479304.1, from coordinate 64,180 downwards.
TGAGTTTCTCAAGCGTTTCTTACCTCCAAACTGCCATATCTCGCGAACGGATTGACCAATCCGCAAAATTTCTGTTGTATCTGAAAGTAGAAACTCGCCCGATTACAACGGTAGGTGTAGTTTTCCCCTAGGCCGTTCTAGTTATTCGTGTCGAGCATCAGAACTGCGGAAAATTTTGAGTTTCTCAAGCGTTTCTTATCTCCAATCTGCCATATCTCGCGAACGGATTGATCAATCCGCAAAATTTCTGTTGCATCTGAAAGTAGAAACTCGCCCGATTACAACGGTATGCGCACTTTTCCCCTAGGCGGTTGTAGTTATTCGTTTCGGGCATCAGAACTGCGAAAATTTTGAGTTTCTCAAGCGTTTCTTACCTCCAAACTGCCATATCTCGCGAACGGATTGACCAATCCGCAAAATTTCTGTTGTATCTGAAAGTAGAAACTCGCCCGATTACAACGGTAGGTGTAGTTTTCCCCTAGGCCGTTCTAGTTATTCGTGTCGAGCATCAGAACTGCGAAAATTTTGAGTTTCTCAAGCGTTTCTTATCTCCAAACTGCCATATCTCGCGAACGGATTGACCAATTCGCAAAATTTCTGTTGCATCTGAAAGTAGAAACTCGCCCGATTACAACGGTATGCGCACTTTTGCCCTAGGCCGTTCTAGTTATTCGTTTCGAGCATCAGAACTGCGAAAATTTTGAGTTTCTCAAGCGTTTCTTACCTCCAAACTGCCATATCTCGCGAATGGATTGACCAATCCGCAAAATTTCTGTTGCATCTGAAAGTAGAAACTCGCCCGATTACAACGGTATGCCCACTTTTCCCCTAGGCCGTTCTAGTTATTCGTGTCGAGCATCAGAACTGCGAAAATTTTGAGTTTCTCAAGCGTTTCTTATCTCCAAACTGCCATATCTCGCGAACGGATTGATCAATCCGCAAAATTTCTGTTGCATCTGAAAGTAGTAACTCGCCCGATTACAACGGTATGCGCACTTTTCCCCTAGGCGGTTCTAGTTATACGTTTCGAGCATCAGAACTGCGAAAATTTTGAGTTTCTCAAGCGTTTCTTACCTCCAAACTGCCATATCTCGCGAACGGATAGACCAATCCGCAAAATTTCTGTTGCATCTTAAAGTAGAAACTCGCCGGATTACAACGGCATGCGCACTTTTCCCCTAGGCCGTTCTAGTTAACGTGTCGAGCATCAGAACTGCGAAAATTTTGAGTTTCTCAAGCGTTTCTTATCTCCAAACTGCCATATCTCGCGAACGGATTGACCAATCCGCAAAATTTCTGTACTATCTGAAAGTAGAAACTCGCCCGATTACAACGGTATGCGCACTTTTCCCCTAGGCGGTTCTAGTTATACGTTTCGAGCATCAGAACTGCGAAAATTTTGAGTTTCTCAAGCGTTTCTTACCTCCAAACTGCCATATCTCGCGAACGGATAGACCAATCCGCAAAATTTCTGTTGCATCTTAAAGTAGAAACTCGCCCGATTACAACGGCATGCGCACTTTTCCCCTAGGCCGTTCTAGTTAACGTGTCGAGCATCAGAACTGCGAAAATTTTGAGTTTCTCAAGCGTTTCTTATCTCCAAACTGCCATATCTCGCGAACGGATAGACCAATCCGCAAAATTTCTGTTGCATCTTAAAGTAGAAACTCGCCCGATTACAACGGCATGCGCACTTTTCCCCTAGGCCGTTCTAGTTATTCGTGTCGAGCATCAGAACTGCGAAAATTTTGAGTTTCTCAAGCGTTTCTTATCTCCAAACTGCCATATCTCGCGAACGGATTGACCAATCCGCAAAATTTCTGTTGTATCTGAAAGTAGAAACTCGCCCGATTACAACGGTATGCGCACTTTTCCCCTAGGCCGTTCTAGTTATTCGTGTCGAGTATCACAACTGCGAAAATTTTGAGTTTCTCAAGCGTTTCTTATCTCCAAACTGCCATATCTCGCGAACGGATTGATCAATCCGCAAAATTTCTGTTGCATCTGAAAGTAGAAACTCGCCCGATTACAACGGAATGCGCACTTTTCCCCTAGGCCGATCTAGTTAACGTGTCGAGCATCAGAACTGCGAAAATTTTGAGTTTCTCAAGCGTTTCTTATCTCCAAACTGCCATATCTCGCGAACGGATTGACCAATCCGCAAAATTTCTGTTGTGTCTGAAAGTAGAAACTCGCCCGATTACAACGGTATGCGCACTTTTCCCCTAGGCGGTTCTAGTTATACGTTTCGAGCATCAGAACTGCGAAAATTTTGAGTTTCTCAAGCGTTTCTTACCTCCAAACTGCCATATCTCGCGAACGGATAGACCAATCCGCAAAATTTCTGTTGCATCTTAAAGTAGAAACTCGCCCCATTACAACGGCATGCACACTTTTCCCCTAGGCCGTTCTAGTTAACGTGTCGAGCATCAGAACTGCGAAAATTTTGAGTTTCTCAAGCGTTTCTTATCTCCAAACTGCCATATCTCGCGAACGGATAGACCAATCCGCAAAATTTCTGTTGCATCTTAAAGTAGAAACTCGCCCGATTACAACGGCATGCGCACTTTTCCCCTAGGCCGTTCTAGTTAACGTGTCGAGCATCAGAACTGCGAAAATTTTGAGTTTCTCAAGCGTTTCTTATCTCCAAACTGCCATATCTCGCGAACGGATTGACCAATCCGCAAAATTTCTGTTGTATCTGAAAGTAGAAACTCGCCCGATTACAACGGTATGCGCACTTTTCCCCTAGGCCGTTCTAGTTATTCGTGTCGAGTATCACAACTGCGAAAATTTTGAGTTTCTCAAGCGTTTCTTATCTCCAATCTGCCATATCTCACGAACGGATTGATCAATCCGCAAAATTTCTGTTGCATCTGAAAGTAGAAACTCGCCCGATTACAACGGTATGCACACTTTTCCCCTAGGCGGTTCTAGTTATACGTTTCGAGCATCAGAACTGCGAAAATTTTGAGTTTCTCAAGCGTTTCTTACCTCCAAACTGCCATATCTCGCGAACGGATAGACCAATCCGCAAAATTTCTGTTGCATCTTAAAGTAGAAACTCGCCCGATTACAACGGTATGCGCACTTTTCCCCTAGGCCGTTCTAGTTAACGTGTCGAGCATCAGAACTGCGAAAATTTTGAGTTTCTCAAGCGTTTCTTATCTCCAAACTGCCATATCTCGCGAACGGATTGACCAATCCGCAAAATTTCTGTTGTATCTGAAAGTAGAAACTCGCCCGATTACAACGGTATGCGCACTTTTCCCCTAGGCCGTTCTAGTTATTCGTGTCGAGCATCACAACTGCGAAAATTTTGAGTTTCTCAAGCGTTTCTTATCTCCAAACTGCCATATCTCGCGAACGGATTGATCAATCCGCAAAATTTCTGTTGCATCTGAAAGTAGAAACTCGACCGATTACAACGGAATGCGCACTTTTCCCCTAGGCCGTTCTAGTTATTCGTGACGAGCATCAGAACTGCGAAAATTTTGAGTTTCTCAAGCGTTTCTTACCTCCAAACTGCCATATCTCGCGAACGGATTGACCAATCCGCAAAATTTCTGTTGTATCTGAAAGTAGAAACTCGCCCGATTACAACGGTAGGTGTAGTTTTCCCCTAGGCCGTTCTAGTTATTCGTGTCGAGCATCAGAACTGCGAAAATTTTGAGTTTCTCAAGTGTTTCTTATCTCCAATCTGCCATATCTCACGAACGGATTGATCAATCCGCAAAATTTCTGTTGCATCTGAAAGTAGAAACTCGCCCGATTACAACGGTATGCGCACTTTTCCCCTCGGCGGTTCTAGTTATTCGTTCCGAGCATCAGAACTGCGAAAATTTTGAGTTTCTCAAGCGTTTCTTACCTCCAAACTGCCATATCTCGCGAACGGATTGACCAATCCGCAAAATTTCTGTTGCATCTGGAAGTAGAAACTCGCCCGATTACAACGGTATGCGCACTTTTCCCCTAGGCCGTTCTAGTTATTCGTGTCGAGCATCAGAACAGCGAAAATTTTGAGTTTCTCAAGCGTTTCTTACCTCCAAACTGCCATATCTCGCGAACGGATTGACCAATCCGCAAAATTTCTGTTGTATCTGAAAGTAGAAACTCGCCCGATTACAACGGTAGGTGTAGTTTTCCCCTAGACCGTTCTAGTTATTCGTGTCGAGCATCAGAACTGCGAAAATTTTGAGTTTCTCAAGTGTTTCTTATCTCCAATCTGCCATATCTCACGAACGGATTGATCAATCCGCAAAATTTCTGTTGCATCTGAAAGTAGAAACTCGCCCGATTACAACGGTATGCGCACTTTTCCCCTCGGCGGTTCTAGTTATTCGTTCCGAGCATCAGAACTGCGAAAGTTTTGAGTTTCTCAAGCGTTTCTTACCTCCAAACTGCCATATCTCGCGAACGGATTGACCAATCCGCAAAATTTCTGTTGCATCTGAAAGTAGAAACTCGCCCGATTACAACGGTATGCGCACTTTTCCCCTAGGCCGTTCTAGTTATTCGTGTCGAGCATCAGAACAGCGAAAATTTTGAGTTTCTCAAGCGTTTCTTACCTCCAAACTGCCATATCTCGCGAACGGATTGACCAATCCGCAAAATTTCTGTTGTATCTGAAAGTAGAAACTCGCCCGATTACAACGGTAGGTGTAGTTTTCCCCTAGGCCGTTCTAGTTATTCGTGTCGAGCATCAGAACTGCGGAAAATTTTGAGTTTCTCAAGCGTTTCTTATCTCCAATCTGCCATATCTCGCGAACGGATTGATCAATCCGCAAAATTTCTGTTGCATCTGAAAGTAGAAACTCGCCCGATTACAACGGTATGCGCACTTTTCCCCTAGGCGGTTGTAGTTATTCGTTTCGGGCATCAGAACTGCGAAAATTTTGAGTTTCTCAAGCGTTTCTTACCTCCAAACTGCCATATCTCGCGAACGGATTGACCAATCCGCAAAATTTCTGTTGTATCTGAAAGTAGAAACTCGCCCGATTACAACGGTAGGTGTAGTTTTCCCCTAGGCCGTTCTAGTTATTCGTGTCGAGCATCAGAACTGCGAAAATTTTGAGTTTCTCAAGTGTTTCTTATCTCCAATCTGCCATATCTCACGAACGGATTGATCAATCCGCAAAATTTCTGTTGCATCTGAAAGTAGAAACTCGCCCGATTACAACGGTATGCGCACTTTTCCCCTCGGCGGTTCTAGTTATTCGTTCCGAGCATCAGAACTGCGAAAATTTTGAGTTTCTCAAGCGTTTCTTACCTCCAAACTGCCATATCTCGCGAACGGATTGACCAATCCGCAAAATTTCTGTTGCATCTGAAAGTAGAAACTCGCCCGATTACAACGGTATGCGCACTTTTCCCCTAGGCCGTTCTAGTTAACGTGTCGAGCATCAGAACTGCGAAAATTTTGAGTTTCTCAAGCGTTTCTTATCTCCAAACTGCCATATCTCGCGAACGGATTGACCAATCCGCAAAATTTCTGTTGTATCTGAAAGTAGAAACTCGCCCGATTACAACGGTAGGTGTAGTTTTCCCCTAGGCCGTTCTAGTTATTCGTGTCGAGCATCAGAACTGCGAAAATTTTGAGTTTCTCAAGCGTTTCTTATCTCCAAACTGCCATATCTCGCGAACGGATTGACCAATTCGCAAAATTTCTGTTGCATCTGAAAGTAGAAACTCGCCCGATTACAACGGTATGCGCACTTTTGCCCTAGGCTGTTCTAGTTATTCGTTTCGAGCATCAGAACTGCGAAAATTTTGAGTTTCTCAAGCGTTTCTTACCTCCAAACTGCCATATCTCGCGAACGGATTGACCAATCCGCAAAATTTCTGTTGCATCTGAAAGTAGAAACTCGCCCGATTACAACGGTATGCCCACTTTTCCCCTAGGCCGTTCTAGTTATTCGTGTCGAGCATCAGAACTGCGAAAATTTTGAGTTTCTCAAGCGTTTCTTACCTCCAAACTGCCATATCTCGCGAACGGAGAGACCAATCCGCAAAATTTCTGTTGCATCTTAAAGTAGAAACTCGCCCGATTACAACGGTATGCGCACTTTTCCCCTAGGCCGTTCTAGTTAACGTGTCGAGCATCAGAACTGCGAAAATTTTGAGTTTCTCAAGCGTTTCTTATCTCCAAACTGCCATATCTCGCGAACGGATTGACCAATCCGCAAAATTTCTGTTGTATCTGAAAGTAGAAACTCGCCCGATTACAACGGTATGCGCACTTTTCCCCTAGGCCGTTCTAGTTATTCGTGTCGAGCATCACAACTGCGAAAATTTTGAGTTTCTCAAGCGTTTCTTATCTCCAAACTGCCATATCTCGCGAACGGATTGATCAATCCGCAAAATTTCTGTTGCATCTGAAAGTAGAAACTCGCCCGATTACAACGGAATGCGCACTTTTCCCCTAGGCCGTTCTAGTTATTCGTGTCGAGCATCAGAACTGCGAAAATTTTGAGTTTCTCAAGCGTTTCTTACCTCCAAACTGCCATATCTCGCGAACGGATTGACCAATCCGCAAAATTTCTGTTGTATCTGAAAGTAGAAACTCGCCCGATTACAACGGTAGGTGTAGTTTTCCCCTAGGCCGTTCTAGTTATTCGTGTCGAGCATCAGAACTGCGAAAATTTTGAGTTTCTCAAGCGTTTCTTATCTCCAATCTGCCATATCTCACGAACGGATTGATCAATCCGCAAAATTTCTGTTGCATCTGAAAGTAGAAACTCGCCCGATTACAACGGTATGCGCACTTTTCCCCTCGGCGGTTCTAGTTATTCGTTCCGAGCATCAGAACTGCGAAAATTTTGAGTTTCTCAAGCGTTTCTTACCTCCAAACTGCCATATCTCGCGAACGGATTGACCAATCCGCAAAATTTCTGTTGCATCTGAAAGTAGAAACTCGGCCGATTACAACGGTATGCGCACTTTTCCCCTAGGCCGTTCTAGTTATTCGTGTCGAGCATCAGAACTGCGAAAATTTTGAGTTTCTCAAGCGTTTCTTACCTCCAAACTGCCATATCTCGCGAACGGATTGACCAATCCGCAAAATTTCTGTTGTATCTGAAAGTAGAAACTCGCCCGATTACAACGGTAGGTGTAGTTTTCCCCTAGGCCGTTCTAGTTATTCGTGTCGAGCATCAGAACTGCGAAAATTTTGAGTTTCTCAAGCGTTTCTTATCTCCAATCTGCCATATCTCGCGAACGGATTGATCAATCCGCAAAATTTCTGTTGCATCTGAAAGTAGAAACTCGCCCGATTACAACGGTATGCGCACTTTTCCCCTAGGCGGTTGTAGTTATTCGTTTCGGGCATCAGAACTGCGAAAATTTTGAGTTTCTCAAGCGTTTCTTACCTCCAAACTGCCATATCTCGCGAACGGATTGACCAATCCGCAAAATTTCTGTTGTATATGAAAGTAGAAACTCGCCCGATTACAACGGTAGGTGTAGTTTTCCCCTAGGCCGTACTAGTTATTCGTGTCGAGCATCAGAACTGCGAAAATTTTGAGTTTCTCAAGCGTTTCTTATCTCCAATCTGCCATATCTCGCGAACGGATTGACCAATTCGCAAAATTTCTGTTGCATCTGAAAGTAGAAACTCGCCCGATTACAACGGTATGCGCACTTTTCCCCTAGGCCGTTCTAGTTATTCGTGTCGAGCATCAGAACTGCGAAAATTTTGAGTTTCTCAAGCGTTTCTTACCTCCAAACTGCCATATCTCGCGAACGGATTGACCAATCCGCAAAATTTCTGTTGCATCTGAAAGTGGAAACTCGCCCGATTACAACGGTATGCGCACTTTTCCCCTAGGCCGTTCTAGTTATTCGTGTCGAGCATCAGAACTGCGAAGATTTTGAGTTTCTCAAGCGTTTCTTATCTCCAAACTGCCATATCTCGCGAACGGATTGACCAATTCGCAAAATTTCTGTTGCATCTGAAAGTAGAAACTCGCCCGATTACAACGGTATGCGCACTTTTCCCCTAGGCCGTGCCAGCTATTCGTTTCGAGCATCAGAACTGCGAAAATTTTGAGTTTCTCAAGCGTTTCTTACCTCCAAACTGCCATATCTCGCGAACGGATACACCAATCCGCAAAATTTCTGTTGCATCTGAAAGTAGAAACTCGCCCGATTACAACGGTATGCGCACTTTTCCCCTAGGCGGTTCTACTTATTCGTTTCGAGCATCAGAACTGCGAAAATTTTGAGTTTCTCAAGCGTTTCTTACCTCCAAACTGCCATATCTCGCGAACGGATTGACCAATCCGCAAAATTTCTGTTGCATCTCAAAGTAGAAACTCGCCCGATTACAACGGTATGCGCACTTTGCCCCTAGGCCGTTCTAGTCAATCGTTTCGTGCACCAGAACTGCGAAAATTTTGAGTTTCTCAAGCGTTTCTTATCTCCAAACTGCCATATCTCGCGAACGGATTGATCAATCCGCAAAATTTCTGTTGCATCTGAAAGTAGAAACTCGCCCGATTACATCGGTATGCGCACTTTTCCCCTAGGCGGTTCTAGTTATTCGTTTCGAGCATCAGAAATGTGAAAATTTTGAGGTTTTCAAGCGTTTCTTAAATCCAAACTGCCATATCTCGCGAACGGATTGACCAATTCGCAAAATTTCTGTTGCATCTGAAAGTAGAAACTCGCCCGATTACAACGGTATGCGCACTTTTCCCCTAGGCCGTTCTAGTTATTCGTGTCGAGCATCAGAACTGCGAAAATTTTGAGTTTCTCAAGTGTTTCTTACCTCCAAACTGCCATATCTCGCGAACGGATTGACCAATCCGCAAAATTTCTGTTGCATCTGAAAGTAGAAACTCGCCCGATTACAACGGTATGCGTACTTTTCCCCTAGGCCGTTCTTGTTACTCGTTTCGAGCATCAGAACTGCGAAAATTTTGAGTTTCTCAAGCGTTTCTTATCTCCAAACTGCCATATCTCGCGAACGGATTCATCAATCCGCAAAATTTCTGTGCCATCTGAAAGTAGAAACTCGCCCGATTACAACGGTAGGTGTAGTTTTCCCCTAGGCCGTTCCAGTTATTCGTTTCGAGCATCAGAACTGCGAAAATTTTGAGTTTCTCAAGCGTTCCTTACCTCCAAACTGCCATATCCCGCGAACGGATTGACCAATCCGCATAATTTCTGTTGCATCTGAAAGTAGAATCTCGCCCGATTACAACGGTATGCGTACTTCTCCCCTAGGCCGTTCTAGTTATTCGTTTCGAGCATCAGAACTGCGAAAATTTTGAGTTTCTCAAGCGTTTCTTACCTCCAAACTGCCATATCTCGCGAACGGATTCATCAATCCGCAAAATTTCTGTGCCATCTGAAAGTAGAAACTCGCCCGATTACAACGGTAGGTGTAGTTTTCCCCTAGGCCGTTCCAGTTATTCGTGTCGAGCATCAGAACTGCGAAAATTTTGAGTTTCTCAAGCGTTTCTTACGTCCAAACTGCCATATCTCGCGAACGGATTCATCAATCCGCAAAATTTCTGTGCCATCTGAAAGTAGAAACTCGCCCGATTACAACGGTATGCGCACTTTTCCCCTAGGCCGTTCCAGTTATTCATTTCGAGCATCAGAACTGCGAAAATTTTTAGTTTCTCAAGCGTTTCTTACCTCCAAACTGCCATATCTCGCGAACGGATTGACCAATCCGCTAAATTTCTGTTGCATCTAAAAGTAGAAACTCGCCCGATCACAACGGTATGCGTACTTTTCCCCTAGGCCGTTCTAGTCATTCGTTTCGAGCATCAGAACTGCGAAAATTTTGAGTTTCTCAAGCGTTTCTTACGTCCAAACTGCCATATCTCGCGAACGGATCGACCAATCCGCAAAATTTCTGTTGCATCTGAAAGTTGAAACTCGCCCTATTACATCGGTGTGCGTACTTTTCCCCTAGGCCGTTCCAGTTATTCGTTTCGAGCATCAGAACTGCGAAAATTTTGAGTTTCTCAAGCGTTTCTTACCTCCAAAGTGCCATATCTCGCGAACGGATTAACCAATCCGCATAATTTCTGTGGCATCTGAAAGTAGAAACTCGCCCGATTACAACGGTATGCGTACTTCTCCCCTAGGCCGTTCTAGTCATTCGTTTCGAGCATCAGAACTGCGAAAATTTTGAGTTTCTCAAGCGTTTCTTATCTCCAAACTGCCATATCTCGCGAACGGATTCATCAATCCGCAAAATTTCTGTGCCATCTGAAAGTAGAAACTCGCCCGATTACAACGGTAGGTGTAGTTTTCCCCTAGGCCGTTCCAGTTATTCGTTTCGAGCATCAGAACTGCGAAAATTTTGAGTTTCTCAAGCGTTTCTTACCTCCAAACTGCCATATCCCGCGAACGGATTGACCAATCCGCATAATTTCTGTTGCATCTGAAAGTAGAATCTCGCCCGATTACAACGGTATGCGTACTTCTCCCCTAGGCCGTTCTAGTTATTCGTTTCGAGCATCAGAACTGCTAAAATTTTGAGTTTCTCAAGCGTTTCTTACATCCAAACTGCCACATCTCGCGAACGGATCGACCAATCCGCAAAATTTCTGTTGCATCTCAAAGTAGAAACTCGCCCGATTACAACGGTATGCGCACTTTGCCCCTAGGCCGTTCTAGTCAATCGTTTCGTGCACCAGAACTGCGAAAATTTTGAGTTTCTCAAGCGTTTCTTATCTCCAAACTGCCATATCTCGCGAACGGATTGATCAATCCGCAAAATTTCTGTTGCATCTGAAAGTAGAAACCCGCCCGATTACAACGGTATGCCCACTTTTCCCCTAGGTGGTTCTAGTTATTCGTTTCGAGCATCAGAAATGTGAAAATTTTGAGGTTTTCAAGCGTTTCTTAAATCCAAACGGCCATATCTCGCGAACGGATTGACCAATCCGCAAAATTTCTGTTGCATCTGAAAGTAGAAACTCGCCCGATTACAACGGTATGCGCACTTTTCCCCTAGGCCGTTCTAGTTATTCGTTTCGAGCATCAGAACTGCGAAAATTTTGAGTTTCTCAAGCGTTTCTTACGTCCAAACTGCCATATCTCGCGAACGGATTCATCAATCCGCAAAATTTCTGTGCCATCTGAAAGTAGAAACTCGCCCGATTACAACGGTAGGTGTAGTTTTCCCCTAGGCCGTTCCAGTTATTCGTGTCGAGCATCAGAACTGCGAAAATTTTGAGTTTCTCAAGCGTTTCTTACGTCCAAACTGCCATATCTCGCGAACGGATTCATCAATCCGCAAAATTTCTGTGCCATCTGAAAGTAGAAACTCGCCCGATTACAACGGTATGCGCACTTTTCCCCTAGGCCGTTCCAGTTATTCATTTCGAGCATCAGAACTGCGAAAATTTTTAGTTTCTCAAGCGTTTCTTACCTCGAAACTGCCATATCTCGCGAACGGATTGACCAATCCGCTAAATTTCTGTTGCATCTAAAAGTAGAAACTCGCCCGATCACAACGGTATGCGTACTTTTCCCCTAGGCCGTTCTAGTCATTCGTTTCGAGCATCAGAACTGCGAAAATTTTGAGTTTCTCAAGCGTTTCTTACGTCCAAACTGCCATATCTCGCGAACGGATCGACCAATCCGCAAAATTTCTGTTGCATCTGAAAGTAGAAACTCGCCCTATTACATCGGTATGCGTACTTTTCCCCTAGGCCGTTCTAGTTACTCGTTTCGAGCATCAGAACTGCGAAAATTTTGAGTTTCTCAAGCGTTTCTTATCTCGAAACTGCCATATCTCGCGAACGGATTCATCAATCCGCAAAATTTCTGTGCCATCTGAAAGTAGAAACTCGCCCGATTACAACGGTAGGTGTAGTTTTCCCCTAGGCCGTTCCAGTTATTCGTTTCGAGCATCAGAACTGCGAAAATTTTGAGTTTCTCAAGCGTTTCTTACCTCCAAACTGCCATATCCCGCGAACGGATTGACCAATCCGCATAATTTCTGTTGCATCTGAAAGTAGAATCTCGCCCGATTACAACGGTATGCGTACTTCTCCCCTAGGCCGTTCTAGTTATTCGTTTCGAGCATCAGAACTGCTAAAATTTTGAGTTTCTCAAGCGTTTCTTACATCCAAACTGCCACATCTCGCGAACGGATCGACCAATCCGCAAAATTTCTGTTGCATCTCAAAGTAGAAACTCGCCCGATTACAACGGTATGCGCACTTTGCCCCTAGGCCGTTCTAGTCAATCGTTTCGTGCACCAGAACTGCGAAAATTTTGAGTTTCTCAAGCGTTTCTTATCTCCAAACTGCCATATCTCGCGAACGGATTGATCAATCCGCAAAATTTCTGTTGCATCTGAAAGTAGAAACCCGCCCGATTACAATGGTATGCCCACTTTTCCCCTAGGCGGTTCTAGTTATTCGTTTCGAGCATCAGAAATGTGAAAATTTTGAGGTTTTCAAGCGTTTCTTAAATCCAAACGGCCATATCTCGCGAACGGATTGACCAATCCGCAAAATTTCTGTTGCATCTGAAAGTAGAAACTCGCCCGATTACAACGGTATGCGCACTTTTCCCCTAGGCCGTTCTAGTTATTCGTTTCGAGCATCAGAACTGCGAAAATTTTGAGTTTCTCAAGCGTTTCTTACGTCCAAACTGCCATATCTCGCGAACGGATTCATCAATCCGCAAAATTTCTGTGCCATCTGAAAGTAGAAACTCGCCCGATTACAACGGTAGGTGTAGTTTTCCCCTAGACCGTTCCAGTTATTCGTGTCGAGCATCAGAACTGCGAAAATTTTGAGTTTCTCAAGCGTTTCTTACGTCCAAACTGCCATATCTCGCGAACGGATTCATCAATCCGCAAAATTTCTGTGCCATCTGAAAGTAGAAACTCGCCCGATTACAACGGTAGGTGTAGTTTTCCCCTAGGCCGTTCCAGTTATTCGTTTCGAGCATCAGAACTGCGAAAATTTTGAGTTTCTCAAGCGTTTCTTACCTCCAAACTGCCATATCCCGCGAACGGATTGACCAATCCGCATAATTTCTGTTGCATCTGAAAGTAGAATCTCGCCCGATTACAACGGTATGCGTACTTCTCCCCTAGGCCGTTCTAGTTATTCGTTTCGAGCATCAGAACTGCTAAAATTTTGAGTTTCTCAAGCGTTTCTTACATCCAAACTGCCACATCTCGCGAACGGATCGACCAATCCGCAAAATTTCTGTTGCATCTCAAAGTAGAAACTCGCCCGATTACAACGGTATGCGCACTTTGCCCCTAGGCCGTTCTAGTCAATCGTTTCGTGCACCAGAACTGCGAAAATTTTGAGTTTCTCAAGCGTTTCTTATCTCCAAACTGCCATATCTCGCGAACGGATTGATAAATCCGCAAAATTTCTGTTGCATCTGAAAGTAGAAACCCGCCCGATTGCAACGGTATGCCCACTTTTCCCCTAGGCGGTTCTAGTTATTCGTTTCGAGCATCAGAAATGTGAAAATTTTGAGGTTTTCAAGCGTTTCTTAAATCCAAACGGCCATATCTCGCGAACGGATTGACCAATCCGCAAAATTTCTGTTGCATCTGAAAGTAGAAACTCGCCCGATTACAACGGTATGCGCACTTTTCCCCTAGGCCGTTCTAGTTATTCGTGTCGAGCATCAGAACTGCGAAAATTTTGAGTTTCTCAAGCGTTTCTTATCTCCAAACTGCCATATCACGCGAACGGATTGATCAATCCGCAAAATTTCTGTTGCATCTGAAAGTAGAAACTCGCCCGATTACAATGGTATGCGCACTTTTCCCCTAGGCCGTTCCAGCTATTCGTTTCGAGCATCAGAACTGCGAAAATTTTGAGTTTCTCAAGCGTTTCTTACCTCCAAACTGCCATATCTCGCGAACGGATACACCAATCCGCAAAATTTCTGTTGCATCTGAAAGTAGAAACTCGCCCGATTACAACGATATGCGCACTTTTCCCCTAGGCCGTTCTAGTTATTCGTTCGAGCATCAGAACTGCCAAAATTTTGGGTTTCTCAAGCGTTTCTTACTTCCAAACTGCCACATCTCGCGAACGGATCGACCAATCCGCAAAATTTCTGTTGCAACTGAAAGTAGAAACTCGCCCGATTACAACGGCAGGTGTAGTTTTCCCCTAGGCCGTTCCAGTTATTCGTTTCGAGCATCGGAACTGCGAAAATTTTGAGTTTCTCAAACGTTTCTTATCTCCAAACTGCCATATCTCGCGAACGGATTGATCAATCCGCAAAATTTCTGTGCTATCTGAAAGTAGAAACTCGCCCGATTACAACGGTAGGTGTAGTTTTCCCCTAGGCCGTTCCAGTTATTCATTTCAGGCATCAGAACTGCGAAAATTTTGAGGTTCTCAAGCGTTTCTTAAATCCAAACGGCCATATCTCGCGAACGGATCGACCAATCCGCAAAATTTCTGTTGCATCTGAAAGTAGAAACTCGCCCGATTACAACGGTATGCGCACTTTTCCCCTAGGCCGTTCTAGTTATTCGTGTCGAGCATCAGAACAGCGAAAATTTTGAGTTTCTCAAGCGTTTCTTATCTCCAAACTGCCATATCTCGCGAACGGATTGATCAATCCGCAAAATTTCTGTTGCATCTGAAAGTAGAAACTCGCCCGATTACAACGGTATGCGCACTTTTCCCCTAGGCCGTTCCAGCTATTCGTTTCGAGCATCAGAACTGCGAAAATTTTGAGTTTCTCAAGCGTTTCTTACCTCCAAACTGCCATATCTCGCGAACGGATTGATCACTCCGCAAAATTTCTGTTGCATCTGAAAGTAGAAACTCGCCCGATTACAACGGTATGCGCACTTTTCCCCTAGGCCATTCTAGTTATTCGTTTCGAGCATCAGAAATGCGAAAATTTTGAGTTTCTCAAGCGTTTATTATCTCCAAACTGCCATATCTCGCGAACGGATTGATCAATCCGCAAAATTTCTGTTGCATCTGAAAGTAGAAACTCGCCCGATTACAACGGTATGAGCACTTTTCCCCTAGGCGGTTCTAGTTATTCGTGTCGAGCATCAGAACTGCGAAAATTTTGAGTTTCTCAAGCGTTTCTTACCTCCAAACTGCCATATCTCGCGAACGGATTGACCAATCCGCAAAATTTCTGTTGTATCTGAAAGTAGAAACTCGCCCGATTACAACGGTATGCGCACTTTTCCCCTAGGCCGTTCTAGTTATTCGTGTCGAGCATCACAACTGCGAAAATATTGAGTTTCTCAAGCGTTTCTTATCTCCAAACTGCCATATCTCGCGAACGGATTGATCAATCCGCAAAATTTCTGTTGCATCTGAAAGTAGAAACTCGCCCGATTACAACGGAATGCGCACTTTTCCCCTAGGCCGTTCTAGTTATTCGTGTCGAGCATCAGAACTGCGAAAATTTTGAGTTTCTCAAGCGTTTCTTACCTCCAAACTGCCATATCTCGCGAACGGATTGACCAATCCGCAAAATTTCTGTTGTATCTGAAAGTAGAAACTCGCCCGATTACAACGGTAGGTGTAGTTTTCCCCTAGGCCGTTCTAGTTATTCGTGTCGAGCATCAGAACTGCGAAAATTTTGAGTTTCTCAAGCGTTTCTTACCTCCAAACTGCCATATCTCGCGAACGGATTGACCAATCCGCAAAATTTCTGTTGCATCTGAAAGTAGAAACTCGCCCGATTACAACGGTATGCGCACTTTTCCCCTAGGCCGTTCTAGTTATTCGTGTCGAGCATCAGAACTGCGAAAATTTTGAGTTTCTCAAACGTTTCTTATCTCCAAACTGCCATATCTCGCGAACGGATTGATCAATCCGCAAAATTTCTGTGCTATCTGAAAGTAGAAACTCGCCCGATTACAACGGTAGGTGTAGTTTTCCCCTAGGCCGTTCCAGTTATTCATTTCAGGCATCAGAACTGCGAAAATTTTGAGGTTCTCAAGCGTTTCTTAAATCCAAACGGCCATATCTCGCGAACGGATCGACCAATCCGCAAAATTTCTGTTGCATCTGAAAGTAGAAACTCGCCCGATTACAACGGTATGCGCACTTTTCCCCTAGGCCGTTCTAGTTATTCGTGTCGAGCATCAGAACAGCGAAAATTTTGAGTTTCTCAAGCGTTTCTTATCTCCAAACTGCCATATCTCGCGAACGGATTGATCAATCCGCAAAATTTCTGTTGCATCTGAAAGTAGAAACTCGCCCGATTACAACGGTATGCGCACTTTTCCCCTAGGCCGTTCCAGCTATTCGTTTCGAGCATCAGAACTGCGAAAATTTTGAGTTTCTCAAGCGTTTCTTACCTCCAAACTGCCATATCTCGCGAACGGATTGATCAATCCGCAAAATTTCTGTTGCATCTGAAAGTAGAAACTCGCCCGATTACAACGGTATGCGCACTTTTCCCCTAGGCCATTCTAGTTATTCGTTTCGAGCATCAGAAATGCGAAAATTTTGAGTTTCTCAAGCGTTTCTTATCTCCAAACTGCCATATCTCGCGAACGGATTGATCAATCCGCAAAATTTCTGTTGCATCTGAAAGTAGAAACTCGCCCGATTACAACGGTATGCGCACTTTTCCCCTAGGCGGTTCTAGTTATTCGTGTCGAGCATCAGAACTGCGAAAATTTTGAGTTTCTCAAGCGTTTCTTACCTCCAAACTGCCATATCTCGCGAACGGATTGACCAATCCGCAAAATTTCTGTTGTATCTGAAAGTAGAAACTCGCCCGATTACAACGGTATGCGCACTTTTCCCCTAGGCCGTTCTAGTTATTCGTGTCGAGCATCACAACTGCGAAAATTTTGAGTTTCTCAAGCGTTTCTTACCTCCAAACTGCCATATCTCGCGAACGGATTGACCAATCCGCAAAATTTCTGTTGCATCTGAAAGTAGAAACTCGCCCGATTACAACGGTCTGCGCACTTTTCCCCGAGGCCGTTCTAGTTATTCGTGTCGAGCATCAGAACTGCGAAAATTTTGAGTTTCTCAAACGTTTCTTATCTCCAAACTGCCATATCTCGCGAACGGATTGATCAATCCGCAAAATTTCTGTGCTATCTGAAAGTAGAAACTCGCCCGATTACAACGGTAGGTGTAGTTTTCCCCTAGGCCGTTCTAGTTATTCGTGTCGAGCATCAGAACTGCGAAAATTTTGAGTTTCTCAAGCGTTTCTTATCTCCAAACTGCCATATCTCGCGAACGGATTGATCAATCCGCAAAATTTCTGTGCTATCTGAAAGTAGAAACTCGCCCGATTACAACGGTAGGTGTAGTTTTCCCCTAGGCCGTTCCAGTTATTCATTTCAGGCATCAGAACTGCGAAAATTTTGAGGTTCTCAAGCGTTTCTTAAATCCAAACGGCCATATCTCGCGAACGGATCGACCAATCCGCAAAATTTCTGTTGCATCTGAAAGTAGAAACTCGCCCGATTACAACGGTATGCGCACTTTTCCCCTAGGCCGTTCTAGTTATTCGTGTCGAGCATCAGAACAGCGAAAATTTTGAGTTTCTCAAGCGTTTCTTATCTCCAAACTGCCATATCTCGCGAACGGATTGATCAATCCGCAAAATTTCTGTTGCATCTGAAAGTAGAAACTCGCCCGATTACAACGGTATGCGCACTTTTCCCCTAGGCCGTTCCAGCTATTCGTTTCGAGCATCAGAACTGCGAAAATTTTGAGTTTCTCAAGCGTTTCTTACCTCCAAACTGCCATATCTCGCGAACGGATTGATCAATCCGCAAAATTTCTGTTGCATCTGAAAGTAGAAACTCGCCCGATTACAACGGTATGCGCACTTTTCCCCTAGGCCATTCTAGTTATTCGTTTCGAGCATCAGAAATGCGAAAATTTTGAGTTTCTCAAGCGTTTCTTATCTCCAAACTGCCATATCTCGCGAACGGATTGATCAATCCGCAAAATTTCTGTTGCATCTGAAAGTAGAAACTCGCCCGATTACAACGGTATGCGCACTTTTCCCCTAGGCCATTCTAGTTATTCGTTTCGAGCATCAGAAATGCGAAAATTTTGAGTTTCTCAAGCGTTTCTTATCTCCAAACTGCCATATCTCGCGAACGGATTGATCAATCCGCAAAATTTCTGTTGCATCTGAAAGTAGAAACTCGCCCGATTACAACGGTATGCGCACTTTTCCCCTAGGCGGTTCTAGTTATTCGTGTCGAGCATCAGAACTGCGAAAATTTTGAGTTTCTCAAGCGTTTCTTACCTCCAAACTGCCATATCTCGCGAACGGATTGACCAATCCGCAAAATTTCTGTTGTATCTGAAAGTAGAAACTCGCCCGATTACAACGGTATGCGCACTTTTCCCCTAGGCCGTTCTAGTTATTCGTGTCGAGCATCACAACTGCGAAAATTTTGAGTTTCTCAAGCGTTTCTTATCTCCAAACTGCCATATCTCGCGAACGGATTGATCAATCCGCAAAATTTCTGTTGCATCTGAAAGTAGAAACTCGCCCGATTACAACGGAATGCGCACTTTTCCCCTAGGCCGTTCTAGTTATTCGTGTCGAGCATCAGAACTGCGAAAATTTTGAGTTTCTCAAGCGTTTCTTACCTCCAAACTGCCATATCTCGCGAACGGATTGACCAATCCGCAAAATTTCTGTTGTATCTGAAAGTAGAAACTCGCCCGATTACAACGGTAGGTGTAGTTTTCCCCTAGGCCGTTCTAGTTATTCGTGTCGAGCATCAGAACTGCGAAAATTTTGAGTTTCTCAAGCGTTTCTTACCTCCAAACTGCCATATCTCGCGAACGGATTGACCAATCCGCAAAATTTCTGTTGCATCTGAAAGTAGAAACTCGCCCGATTACAACGGTATGCGCACTTTTCCCCTAGGCCGTTCTAGTTATTCGTGTCGAGCATCAGAACTGCGAAAATTTTGAGTTTCTCAAGCGTTTCTTACCTCCAAACTGCCATATCTCGCGAACGGATTGACCAATCCGCAAAATTTCTGTTGTATCTGAAAGTAGAAACTCGCCCGATTACAACGGTAGGTGTAGTTTTCCCCTAGGCCGTTCTAGTTATTCGTGTCGAGCATCAGAACTGCGAAAATTTTGAGTTTCTCAAGCGTTTCTTATCTCCAATCTGCCATATCTCGCGAACGGATTGATCAATCCGCAAAATTTCTGTTGCATCTGAAAGTAGAAACTCGCTCGATTACAACGGTATGCGCACTTTTCCCCTAGGCGGTTGTAGTTATTCGTTTCGGGCATCAGAACTGCGAAAATTTTGAGTTTCTCAAGCGTTTCTTATCTCCAAACTGCCATATCTCGCGAACGGATTGATCAATCCGCAAAATTTCTGTGCTATCTGAAAGTAGAAACTCGCCCGATTACAACGGTAGGTGTAGTTTTCCCCTAGGCCGTTCCAGTTATTCATTTCAGGCATCAGAACTGCGAAAATTTTGAGGTTCTCAAGCGTTTCTTAAATCCAAACGGCCATATCTCGCGAACGGATCGACCAATCCGCAAAATTTCTGTTGCATCTGAAAGTAGAAACTCGCCCGATTACAACGGTATGCGCACTTTTCCCCTAGGCCGTTCTAGTTATTCGTGTCGAGCATCAGAACAGCGAAAATTTTGAGTTTCTCAAGCGTTTCTTATCTCCAAACTGCCATATCTCGCGAACGGATTGATCAATCCGCAAAATTTCTGTTGCATCTGAAAGTAGAAACTCGCCCGATTACAACGGTATGCGCACTTTTCCCCTAGGCCGTTCCAGCTATTCGTTTCGAGCATCAGAACTGCGAAAATTTTGAGTTTCTCAAGCGTTTCTTACCTCCAAACTGCCATATCTCGCGAACGGATTGATCAATCCGCAAAATTTCTGTTGCATCTGAAAGTAGAAACTCGCCCGATTACAACGGAATGCGCACTTTTCCCCTAGGCCGTTCTAGTTATTCGTGTCGAGCATCAGAACTGCGAAAATTTTGAGCTTCTCAAGCGTTTCTTACCTCCAAACTGCCATATCTCGCGAACGGATTGACCAATCCGCAAAATTTCTGTTGTATCTGAAAGTAGAAACTCGCCCGATTACAACGGTAGGTGTAGTTTTCCCCTAGGCCGTTCTAGTTATTCGTGTCGAGCATCAGAACTGCGAAAATTTTGAGTTTCTCAAGCGTTTCTTACCTCCAAACTGCCATATCTCGCGAACGGATTGACCAATCCGCAAAATTTCTGTTGCATCTGAAAGTAGAAACTCGCCCGATTACAACGGTATGCGCACTTTTCCCCTAGGCCGTTCTAGTTATTCGTGTCGAGCATCAGAACTGCGAAAATTTTGAGTTTCTCAAGCGTTTCTTACCTCCAAACTGCCATATCTCGCGAACGGATTGACCAATCCGCAAAATTTCTGTTGTATCTGAAAGTAGAAACTCGCCCGATTACAACGGTAGGTGTAGTTTTCCCCTAGGCCGTTCTAGTTATTCGTTTCGAGCATCAGAACTGCGAAAATTTTGAGTTTCTCAAACGTTTCTTATCTCCAAACTGCCATATCTCGCGAACGGATTGACCAATCCGCAAAATTTCTGTTGTATCTGAAAGTAGAAACTCGCCCGATTACAACGGTATGCGCACTTTTCCCCTAGGCCATTCTAGTTATTCGTTTCGAGCATCAGAAATGCGAAAATTTTGAGTTTCTCAAGCGTTTCTTATCTCCAAACTGCCATATCTCGCGAACGGATTGATCAATCCGCAAAATTTCTGTTGCATCTGAAAGTAGAAACTCGCCCGATTACAACGGTATGCGCACTTTTCCCCTAGGCGGTTCTAGTTATTCGTGTCGAGCATCAGAACTGCGAAAATTTTGAGTTTCTCAAGCGTTTCTTACCTCCAAACTGCCATATCTCGCGAACGGATTGACCAATCCGCAAAATTTCTGTTGCATCTGAAAGTAGAAACTCGCCCGATTACAACGGTATGCGTACTTTTCCCCTAGGCCGTTCTAGTTACTCGTTTCGAGCATCAAAACTGCGAAAATTTTGAGTTTCTCAAACGTTTCTTATCTCCAAACTGCCATATCTCGCGAACGGATTGATCAATCCGCAAAATTTCTGTGCCATCTGAAAGTAGAAACTCGCCCGATTACAACGGCAGGTGTAGTTTTCCCCTAGGCCGTTCCAGTTATTCGTTTCGAGCATCAGAACTGCGAAAATTTTGAGTTTCTCAAACGTTTCTTATCTCCAAACTGCCATATCTCGCGAACGGATTGACCAATCCGCAAAATTTCTGTTGTATCTGAAAGTAGAAACTCGCCCGATTACAACGGTATGCGCACTTTTCCCCTAGGCCATTCTAGTTATTCGTTTCGAGCATCAGAAATGCGAAAATTTTGAGTTTCTCAAGCGTTTCTTATCTCCAAACTGCCATATCTCGCGAACGGATTGATCAATCCGCAAAATTTCTGTTGCATCTGAAAGTAGAAACTCGCCCGATTACAACGGTATGCGCACTTTTCCCCTAGGCGGTTCTAGTTATTCGTGTCGAGCATCAGAACTGCGAAAATTTTGAGTTTCTCAAGCGTTTCTTACCTCCAAACTGCCATATCTCGCGAACGGATTGACCAATCCGCAAAATTTCTGTTGTATCTGAAAGTAGAAACTCGCCCGATTACAACGGTATGCGCACTTTTCCCCTAGGCCATTCTAGTTATTCGTTTCGAGAATCAGAAATGCGAAAATTTTGAGTTTCTCAAGCGTTTCTTATCTCCAAACTGCCATATCTCGCGAACGGATTGATCAATCCGCAAAATTTCTGTTGCATCTGAAAGTAGAAACTCGCCCGATTACAACGGTATGCGCACTTTTCCCCTAGGCGGTTCTAGTTATTCGTGTCGAGCATCAGAACTGCGAAAATTTTGAGTTTCTCAAGCGTTTCTTACCTCCAAACTGCCATATCTCGCGAACGGATTGACCAATCCGCAAAATTTCTGTTGTATCTGAAAGTAGAAACTCGCCCGATTACAACGGTATGCGCACTTTTCCCCTAGGCCGTTCTAGTTATTCGTGTCGAGCATCACAACTGCGAAAATTTTGAGTTTCTCAAGCGTTTCTTATCTCCAAACTGCCATATCTCGCGAACGGATTGATCAATCCGCAAAATTTCTGTTGCATCTGAAAGTAGAAACTCGCCCGATTACAACGGAATGCGCACTTTTCCCCTAGGCCGTTCTAGTTATTCGTGTCGAGCATCAGAACTGCGAAAATTTTGAGTTTCTCAAGCGTTTCTTACCTCCAAACTGCCATATCTCGCGAACGGATTGACCAATCCGCAAAATTTCTGTTGTATCTGAAAGTAGAAACTCGCCCGATTACAACGGTATGCGCACTTTTCCCCTAGGCCGTTCTAGTTATTCGTGTCGAGCATCACAACTGCGAAAATTTTGAGTTTCTCAAGCGTTTCTTATCTCCAAACTGCCATATCTCGCGAACGGATTGATCAATCCGCAAAATTTCTGTTGCATCTGAAAGTAGAAACTCGCCCGATTACAACGGAATGCGCACTTTTCCCTAGGCCGTTCTAGTTATTCGTGTCGAGCATCAGAACTGCGAAAATTTTGAGTTTCTCAAGCGTTTCTTACCTCCAAACTGCCATATCTCGCGAACGGATTGACCAATCCGCAAAATTTCTGTTGTATCTGAAAGTAGAAACTCGCCCGATTACAACGGTAGGTGTAGTTTTCCCCTAGGCCGTTCTAGTTATTCTTGTCGAGCATCAGAACTGCGAAAATTTTGAGTTTCTCAAGCGTTTCTTACCTCCAAACTGCCATATTTCGCGAACGGATTGACCAATCCGCAAAATTTCTGTTGCATCTGAAAGTAGAAACTCGCCCGATTACAACGGTATGCGCACTTTTCCCCTAGGCCGTTCTAGTTATTCGTGTCGAGCATCAGAACTGCGAAAATTTTGAGTTTCTCAAACGTTTCTTATCTCCAAACTGCCATATCTCGCGAACGGATTGATCAATCCGCAAAATTTCTGTGCTATCTGAAAGTAGAAACTCGCCCGATTACAACGGTAGGTGTAGTTTTCCCCTAGGCCGTTCTAGTTATTCGTGTCGAGCATCAGAACTGCGAAAATTTTGAGTTTCTCAAGCGTTTCTTATCTCCAAACTGCCATATCTCGCGAACGGATTGATCAATCCGCAAAATTTCTGTGCTATCTGAAAGTAGAAACTCGCCCGATTACAACGGTAGGTGTAGTTTTCCCCTAGGCCGTTCCAGTTATTCATTTCAGGCATCAGAACTGCGAAAATTTTGAGGTTCTCAAGCGTTTCTTAAATCCAAACGGCCATATCTCGCGAACGGATCGACCAATCCGCAAAATTTCTGTTGCATCTGAAAGTAGAAACTCGCCCGATTACAACGGTATGCGCACTTTTCCCCTAGGCCGTTCTAGTTATTCGTGTCGAGCATCAGAACAGCGAAAATTTTGAGTTTCTCAAGCGTTTCTTATCTCCAAACTGCCATATCTCGCGAACGGATTGATCAATCCGCAAAATTTCTGTTGCATCTGAAAGTAGAAACTCGCCCGATTACAACGGTATGCGCACTTTTCCCCTAGGCCGTTCCAGCTATTCGTTTCGAGCATCAGAACTGCGAAAATTTTGAGTTTCTCAAGCGTTTCTTACCTCCAAACTGCCATATCTCGCGAACGGATTTATCAATCCGCAAAATTTCTGTTGCATCTGAAAGTAGAAACTCGCCCGATTACAACGGTATGCGCACTTTTCCCCTATACCATTCTAGTTATTCGTTTCGAGCATCAGAAATGCGAAAATTTTGAGTTTCTCAAGCGTTTCTTATCTCCAAACTGCCATATCTCGCGAACGGATTGATCAATCCGCAAAATTTCTGTTGCATCTGAAAGTAGAAACTCGCCCGATTACAACGGTATGCGCACTTTTCCCCTAGGCGGTTCTAGTTATTCGTGTCGAGCATCAGAACTGCGAAAATTTTGAGTTTCTCAAGCGTTTCTTACCTCCAAACTGCCATATCTCGCGAACGGATTGACCAATCCGCAAAATTTCTGTTGTATCTGAAAGTAGAAACTCGCCCGATTACAACGGTATGCGCACTTTTCCCCTAGGCCGTTCTAGTTATTCGTGTCGAGCATCACAACTGCGAAAATTTTGAGTTTCTCAAGCGTTTCTTATCTCCAAACTGCCATATCTCGCGAACGGATTGATCAATCCGCAAAATTTCTGTTGCATCTGAAAGTAGAAACTCGCCCGATTACAACGGAATGCGCACTTTTCCCCTAGGCCGTTCTAGTTATTCGTGTCGAGCATCAGAACTGCGAAAATTTTGAGTTTCTCAAGCGTTTCTTACATCCAAACTGCCATATCTCGCGAACGGATTGACCAATCCGCAAAATTTCTGTTGTATCTGAAAGTAGAAACTCGCCCGATTACAACGGTAGGTGTAGTTTTCCCCTAGGCCGTTCTAGTTATTCGTGTCGAGCATCAGAACTGCGAAAATTTTGAGTTTCTCAAGCGTTTCTTACCTCCAAACTGCCATATCTCGCGAACGGATTGACCAATCCGCAAAATTTCTGTTGCATCTGAAAGTAGAAACTCGCCCGATTACAACGGTATGCGCACTTTTCCCCTAGGCCGTTCTAGTTATTCGTGTCGAGCATCAGAACTGCGAAAATTTTGAGTTTCTCAAGCGTTTCTTACCTCCAAACTGCCATATCTCGCGAACGGATTGACCAATCCGCAAAATTTCTGTTGTATCTGAAAGTAGAAACTCGCCCGATTACAACGGTAGGTGTAGTTTTCCCCTAGGCCGTTCTAGTTATTCGTGTCGAGCATCAGAACTGCGAAAATTTTGAGTTTCTCAAGCGTTTCTTATCTCCAATCTGCCATATCTCGCGAACGGATTGATCAATCCGCAAAATTTCTGTTGCATCTGAAAGTAGAAACTCGCTCGATTACAACGGTATGCGCACTTTTCCCCTAGGCGGTTGTAGTTATTCGTTTCGGGCATCAGAACTGCGAAAATTTTGAGTTTCTCAAGCGTTTCTTACCTCCAAACTGCCATATCTCGCGAACGGATTGACCAATCCGCAAAATTTCTGTTGTATCTGAAAGTAGAAACTCGCCCGATTACAACGGTAGGTGTAGTTTTCCCCTAGGCCGTTCTAGTTATTCGTGTCGAGCATCAGAACTGCGAAAATTTTGAGTTTCTCAAGCGTTTCTTATCTCCAATCTGCCATATCTCGCGAACGGATTGATCAATCCGCAAAATTTCTGTTGCATCTGAAAGTAGAAACTCGCCCGATTACAACGGTATGCGCACTTTTCCCCTAGGCCGTTCCAGCTATTCGTTTCGAGCATCAGAACTGCGAAAATTTTGAGTTTCTCAAGCGTTTCTTACCTCCAAACTGCCATATCTCGCGAACGGATCGACCAATCCGCAAAATTTCTGTTGCATCTGAAAGTAGAAACTCGCCCGATTACAACGGTATGCGCACTTTTCCCCTAGGCCGTTCTAGTTATTCGTGTCGAGCATCAGAACTGCGAAAATTTTGAGTTTCTCAAGCGTTTCTTACCTCCAAACTGCCATATCTCGCGAACGGATTGACCAATCCGCAAAATTTCTGTTGCATCTGAAAGTAGAAACTCGCCCGATTACAACGGTATGCGTACTTTTCCCCTAGGCCGTTCTAGTTACTCGTTTCGAGCATCAAAACTGCGAAAATTTTGAGTTTCTCAAACGTTTCTTATCTCCAAACTGCCATATCTCGCGAACGGATTGATCAATCCGCAAAATTTCTGTGCCATCTGAAAGTAGAAACTCGCCCGATTACAACGGCAGGTGTAGTTTTCCCCTAGGCCGTTCCAGTTATTCGTTTCGAGCATCAGAACTGCGAAAATTTTGAGTTTCTCAAACGTTTCTTATCTCCAAACTGCCATATCTCGCGAACGGATTGATCAATCCGCAAAATTTCTGTGCTATCTGAAAGTAGAAACTCGCCCGATTACAACGGTAGGTGTAGTTTTCCCCTAGGCCGTTCCAGTTATTCATTTCAGGCATCAGAACTGCGAAAATTTTGAGGTTCTCAAGCGTTTCTTAAATCCAAACGGCCATATCTCGCGAACGGATCGACCAATCCGCAAAATTTCTGTTGCATCTGAAAGTAGAAACTCGCCCGATTACAACGGTATGCGCACTTTTCCCCTAGGCCGTTCTAGTTATTCGTGTCGAGCATCAGAACAGCGAAAATTTTGAGTTTCTCAAGCGTTTCTTATCTCCAAACTGCCATATCTCGCGAACGGATTGATCAATCCGCAAAATTTCTGTTGCATCTGAAAGTAGAAACTCGCCCGATTACAACGGTATGCGCACTTTTCCCCTAGGCCGTTCCAGCTATTCGTTTCGAGCATCAGAACTGCGAAAATTTTGAGTTTCTCAAGCGTTTCTTACCTCCAAACTGCCATATCTCGCGAACGGATTGATCAATCCGCAAAATTTCTGTTGCATCTGAAAGTAGAAACTCGCCCGATTACAACGGTATGCGCACTTTTCCCCTAGGCCATTCTAGTTATTCGTTTCGAGCATCAGAAATGCGAAAATTTTGAGTTTCTCAAGCGTTTCTTATCTCCAAACTGCCATATCTCGCGAACGGATTGATCAATCCGCAAAATTTCTGTTGCATCTGAAAGTAGAAACTCGCCCGATTACAACGGTATGCGCACTTTTCCCCTAGGCGGTTCTAGTTATTCGTGTCGAGCATCAGAACTGCGAAAATTTGTGTTTCTCAAGCGTTTCTTTACCTCCAAAGTGCCATATCTCGCGAACGGATTGACCAATCCGCAAAATTTCTGTTGTATCTGAAAGTAGAAACTCGCCCGATTACAACGGTATGCGCACTTTTCCCCTAGGCCGTTCTAGTTATTCGTGTCGAGCATCACAACTGCGAAAATTTTGAGTTTCTCAAGCGTTTCTTATCTCCAAACTGCCATATCTCGCGAACGGATTGATCAATCCGCAAAATTTCTGTTGCATCTGAAAGTAGAAACTCGCCCGATTACAACGGAATGCGCACTTTTCCCCTAGGCCGTTCTAGTTATTCGTGTCGAGCATCAGAACTGCGAAAATTTTGAGTTTCTCAAGCGTTTCTTACCTCCAAACTGCCATATCTCGCGAACGGATTGACCAATCCGCAAAATTTCTGTTGTATCTGAAAGTAGAAACTCGCCCGATTACAACGGTAGGTGTAGTTTTCCCCTAGGCCGTTCTAGTTATTCGTGTCGAGCATCAGAACTGCGAAAATTTTGAGTTTCTCAAGCGTTTCTTACCTCCAAACTGCCATATCTCGCGAACGGATTGACCAATCCGCAAAATTTCTGTTGCATCTGAAAGTAGAAACTCGCCCGATTACAACGGTATGCGCACTTTTCCCCTAGGCCGTTCTAGTTATTCGTGTCGAGCATCAGAACTGCGAAAATTTTGAGTTTCTCAAGCGTTTCTTACCTCCAAACTGCCATATCTCGCGAACGGATTGACCAATCCGCAAAATTTCTGTTGTATCTGAAAGTAGAAACTCGCCCGATTACAACGGTAGGTGTAGTTTTCCCCTAGGCCGTTCTAGTTATTCGTGTCGAGCATCAGAACTGCGAAAATTTTGAGTTTCTCAAGCGTTTCTTATCTCCAATCTGCCATATCTCGCGAACGGATTGATCAATCCGCAAAATTTCTGTTGCATCTGAAAGTAGAAACTCGCTCGATTACAACGGTATGCGCACTTTTCCCCCAGGCGGTTGTAGTTATTCGTTTCGGGCATCAGAACTGCGAAAATTTTGAGTTTCTCAAGCGTTTCTTACCTCCAAACTGCCATATCTCGCGAACGGATTGACCAATCCGCAAAATTTCTGTTGTATCTGAAAGTAGAAACTCGCCCGATTACAACGGTAGGTGTAGTTTTCCCCTAGGCCGTTCTAGTTATTCGTGTCGAGCATCAGAACTGCGAAAATTTTGAGTTTCTCAAGCGTTTCTTATCTCCAATCTGCCATATCTCGCGAACGGATTGATCAATCCGCAAAATTTCTGTTGCATCTGAAAGTAGAAACTCGCCCGATTACAACGGTATGCGCACTTTTCCCCTAGGCCGTTCCAGCTATTCGTTTCGAGCATCAGAACTGCGAAAATTTTGAGTTTCTCAAGCGTTTCTTACCTCCAAACTGCCATATCTCGCGAACGGATTGATCAATCCGCAAAATTTCTGTTGCATCTGAAAGTAGAAACTCGCCCGATTACAACGGTATGCGCACTTTTCCCCTAGGCGGTTCTAGTTATTCGTGTCGAGCATCAGAACTGCGAAAATTTTGAGTTTCTCAAGCGTTTCTTACCTCCAAACTGCCATATCTCGCGAACGGATTGACCAATCCGCAAAATTTCTGTTGTATCTGAAAGTAGAAACTCGCCCGATTACAACGGTATGCGCACTTTTCCCCTAGGCCGTTCTAGTTATTCGTGTCGAGCATCACAACTGCGAAAATTTTGAGTTTCTCAAGCGTTTCTTATCTCCAAACTGCCATATCTCGCGAACGGATTGATCAATCCGCAAAATTTCTGTTGCATCTGAAAGTAGAAACTCGCCCGATTACAACGGAATGCGCACTTTTCCCCTAGGCCGTTCTAGTTATTCGTGTCGAGCATCAGAACTGCGAAAATTTTGAGTTTCTCAAGCGTTTCTTACCTCCAAACTGCCATATCTCGCGAACGGATTGACCAATCCGCAAAATTTCTGTTGTATCTGAAAGTAGAAACTCGCCCGATTACAACGGTAGGTGTAGTTTTCCCCTAGGCCGTTCTAGTTATTCGTGTCGAGCATCAGAACTGCGAAAATTTTGAGTTTCTCAAGCGTTTCTTACCTCCAAACTGCCATATCTCGCGAACGGATTGACCAATCCGCAAAATTTCTGTTGCATCTGAAAGTAGAAACTCGCCCGATTACAACGGTATGCGCACTTTTCCCCTAGGCCGTTCTAGTTATTCGAGTCGAGCATCAGAACTGCGAAAATTTTGAGTTTCTCAAGCGTTTCTTACCTCCAAACTGCCATATCTCGCGAACGGATTGACCAATCCGCAAAATTTCTGTTGTATCTGAAAGTAGAAACTCGCCCGATTACAACGGTAGGTGTAGTTTTCCCCTAGGCCGTTCTAGTTATTCGTGTCGAGCATCAGAACTGCGAAAATTTTGAGTTTCTCAAGCGTTTCTTATCTCCAATCTGCCATATCTCGCGAACGGATTGATCAATCCGCAAAATTTCTGTTGCATCTGAAAGTAGAAACTCGCTCGATTACAACGGTATGCGCACTTTTCCCCTAGGCGGTTGTAGTTATTCGTTTCGGGCATCAGAACTGCGAAAATTTTGAGTTTCTCAAGCGTTTCTTACCTCCAAACTGCCATATCTCGCAAACGGATTGACCAATCCGCAAAATTTCTGTTGTATCTGAAAGTAGAAACTCGCCCGATTACAACGGTAGGTGTAGTTTTCCCCTAGGCCGTTCTAGTTATTCGTGTCGAGCATCAGAACTGCGAAAATTTTGAGTTTCTCAAGCGTTTCTTATCTCCAATCTGCCATATCTCGCGAACGGATTGATCAATCCGCAAAATTTCTGTTGCATCTGAAAGTAGAAACTCGCCCGATTACAACGGTATGCGCACTTTTCCCCTAGGCCATTCTAGTTATTCGTTTCGAGAATCAGAAATGCGAAAATTTTGAGTTTCTCAAGCGTTTCTTATCTCCAAACTGCCATATCTCGCGAACGGATTGATCAATCCGCAAAATTTCTGTTGCATCTGAAAGTAGAAACTCGCCCGATTACAACGGTATGCGCACTTTTCCCCTAGGCGGTTCTAGTTATTCGTGTCGAGCATCAGAACTGCGAAAATTTTGAGTTTCTCAAGCGTTTCTTACCTCCAAACTGCCATATCTCGCGAACGGATTGACCAATCCGCAAAATTTCTGTTGTATCTGAAAGTAGAAACTCGCCCGATTACAACGGTAGGCGCACTTTTCCCCTAGGCCGTTCTAGTTATTCGTGTCGAGCATCACAACTGCGAAAATTTTGAGTTTCTCAAGCGTTTCATATCTCCAAACTGCCATATCTCGCGAACGGATTGATCAATCCGCAAAATTTCTGTTGCATCTGAAAGTAGAAACTCGCCCGATTACAACGGAATGCGCACTTTTCCCCTAGGCCGTTCTAGTTATTCGTGTCGAGCATCAGAACTGCGAAAATTTTGAGTTTCTCAAGCGTTTCTTACCTCCAAACTGCCATATCTCGCGAACGGATTGACCAATCCGCAAAATTTCTGTTGTATCTGAAAGTAGAAACTCGCCCGATTACAACGGTAGGTGTAGTTTTCCCCTAGGCCGTTCTAGTTATTCGTGTCGAGCATCAGAACTGCGAAAATTTTGAGTTTCTCAAGCGTTTCTTATCTCCAAACTGCCATATCTCGCGAACGGATTGATCAATCCGCAAAATTTCTGTTGCATCTGAAAGTAGAAACTCGCCCGATTACAACGGTATGCGCACATTTCCCTCGGCGGTTCTAGTTATTCCTTTCGAGCATCAGAACTGCGAAAATTTTGAGTTTCTCAAGCGTTTCTTAACTCCAAACTGCCATATCTCGCGAACGGATTGACCAATCCGCAAAATTTCTGTTGCATCTGAAAGTAGAAACTCGCCCGATTACAACGGTATGCGCACTTTTCCCCTAGGCCGTTCTAGTTATTCGTGTCGAGCATCAGAACTGCGAAAATTTTGAGTTTCTCAAGCGTTTCTTACCTCCAAACTGCCATATCTCGCGAACGGATTGACCAATCCGCAAAATTTCTGTTGTATCTGAAAGTAGAAACTCGCCCGATTACAACGGTAGGTGTAGTTTTCCCCTAGGCCGTTCTAGTTATTCGTGTCGAGCATCAGAACTGCGAAAATTTTGAGTTTCTCAAGCGTTTCTTATCTCCAATCTGCCATATCTCGCGAACGGATTGATCAATCCGCAAAATTTCTGTTGCATCTGAAAGTAGAAACTCGCCCGATTACAACGGTATGCGCACTATTCCCCTAGGCGGTTGTAGTTATTCGTTTCGGGCATCAGAACTGCGAAAATTTTGAGTTTCTCAAGCGTTTCTTACCTCCAAACTGCCATATCTCGCGAACGGATTGACCAATCCGCAAAATTTCTGTTGTATCTGAAAGTAGAAACTCGCCCGATTACAACGGTAGGTGTAGTTTTCCCCTAGGCCGTTCTAGTTATTCGTGTCGAGCATCAGAACTGCGAAAATTTTGAGTTTCTCAAGCGTTTCTTACCTCCAAACTGCCATATCTCGCGAACGGATTGACCAATTCGCAAAATTTCTGTTGCATCTGAAAGTAGAAACTCGCCCGATTACAATGGTATGCGCACTTTTCCCCTAGGCCGTTCTATTTATTCGTGTCGAGCATCAGAACTGCGAAAATTTTGAGTTTCTCAAGCGTTTCTTATCTCCAAACTGCCATATCTCCCGAACGGATTGATCAATCCGCAAAATTTCTGTTGCATCTGAAAGTAGAAACTCGCCCGATTACAACGGTATGCGCACTTTTCCCCTAGGCCGTTCTAGTTATTCGTGTCGAGCATCAGAACTGCGAAAATTTTGAGTTTCTCAAGCGTTTCTTACCTCCAAACTGCCATATCTCGCGAACGGATACACCAATCCGCAAAATTTCTGTTGCATCTGAAAGTAGAAACTCGCCCGATTACAACGATATGCGCACTTTTCCCCTAGGCCGTTCTAGTTATTCGTTCGAGCATCAGAACTGCCAAAATTTTGGGTTTCTCAAGCGTTTCTTACCTCCAAACTGCCATATCTCGCGAACGGATTGACCAATCCGCAAAATTTCTGTTGTATCTGAAAGTAGAAACTCGCCCGATTACAAGGGTATGCGCACTTTTCCCCTAGGCCGTTCCAGTTATTCGTGTCGAGCATCACAACTGCGAAAATTTTGAGTTTCTCAAGCGTTTCTTATCTCCAAACTGCCATATCTCGCGAACGGATTGATCAATCCGCAAAATTTCTGTTGCATCTGAAAGTAGAAACTCGCCCGATTAGAACGGTATGCGCACTTTTCCACTAGGCGGTTCTAGTTATTCGTTTCGAGCATCAGAACTGCGAAAATTTTGAGTTTCTCAAGCGTTTCTTACCTCCAAACTGCCATATCTCGCGAACGGATTGACCAATCCGCAAAATTTCTGTTGCTTCTGAAAGTAGAAACTCGCCCGATTACAACGGTATGCGCACTTTTCCCCTAGGCGGTTCTAGTTATTCGTTTCGAGCATCAGAAATGCGAAAATTTTGAGTTTCTCAAGCGTTTCTTACATCCAAACTGCCACATCTCGCGAACGGATCGACCAATCCGCAAAATTTCTGTTGCATCTCAAAGTAGAAACTCGCCCGATTACAACGGTATGCGCACTTTGCCCCTAGGCCGTTCTAGTCAATCGTTTCGTGCACCAGAACTGCGAAAATTTTGAGTTTCTCAAGCGTTTCTTATCTCCAAACTGCCATATCTCGCGAACGGATTGATCAATCCGCAAAATTTCTGTTGCATCTGAAAGTAGAAACTCGCCCGATTACATCGGTATGCGCACTTTTCCCCTAGGCGGTTCTAGTTATTCGTTTCGAGCATCAGAAATGTGAAAATTTTGAGGTTTTCAAGCGTTTCTTAAATCCAAACTGCCATATCTCGCGAACGGATTGACCAATTCGCAAAATTTCTGTTGCATCTGAAAGTAGAAACTCGCCCGATTACAACGGTATGCGCACTTTTCCCCTAGGCCGTTCTAGTTATTCGTGTCGAGCATCAGAACTGCGAAAATTTTGAGTTTCTCAAGCGTTTCTTACCTCCAAACTGCCATATCTCGCGAACGGATTGACCAATCCGCAAAATTTCTGTTGCATCTGAAAGTAGAAACTCGCCCGATTACAACGGTATGCGTACTTTTCCCCTAGGCCGTTCTAGTTACTCGTTTCGAGCATCAGAACTGCGAAAATTTTGAGTTTCTCAAGCGTTTCTTATCTCCAAACTGCCATATCTCGCGAACGGATTCATCAATCCGCAAAATTTCTGTGCCATCTGAAAGTAGAAACTCGCCCGATTACAACGGTAGGTGTAGTTTTCCCCTAGGCCGTTCCAGTTATTCGTTTCGAGCATCAGAACTGCGAAAATTTTGAGTTTCTCAAGCGTTTCTTACCTCCAAACTGCCATATCCCGCGAACGGATTGACCAATCCGCATAATTTCTGTTGCATCTGAAAGTAGAATCTCGCCCGATTACAACGGTATGCGTACTTCTCCCCTAGGCCGTTCTAGTTATTCGTTTCGAGCATCAGAACTGCTAAAATTTTGAGTTTCTCAAGCGTTTCTTACATCCAAACTGCCACATCTCGCGAACGGATCGACCAATCCGCAAAATTTCTGTTGCATCTCAAAGTAGAAACTCGCCCGATTACAACGGTATGCGCACTTTTCCCCTAGGCGGTTCTAGTTATTCGTTTCGAGCATCAGAAATGAGAAAATTTTGAGGTTTTCAAGCGTATCTTAAATCCAAACTGCCATGTCTCGCGAACGGATTGACCAATCCGCAAAATTTCTGTTGCATCTAAAAGTAGAAACTCGCCCGATCACAACGGTATGCGTACTTTTCCCCTAGGCCGTTCTAGTCATTCGTTTCGAGCATCAGAACTGCGAAAATTTTGAGTTTCTCAAGCGTTTCTTACGTCCAAACTGCCATATCTCGCGAACGGATCGACCAATCCGCAAAATTTCTGTTGCATCTGAAAGTAGAAACTCGCCCTATTACATCGGTATGCGTACTTTTCCCCTAGGCCGTTCCAGTTATTCGTTTCGAGCATCAGAACTGCGAAAATTTTGAGTTTCTCAAGCGTTTCTTACCTCCAAAGTGCCATATCTCGCGAACGGATGAACCAATCCGCATAATTTCTGTTGCATCTGAAAGTAGAAACTCGCCCGATTACAACGGTATGCGTACTTCTCCCCTAGGCCGTTCTAGTCATTCGTTTCGAGCATCAGAACTGCGAAAATTTTGAGTTTCTCAAGCGTTTCTTACCTCCAAACTGCCATAGCTCGCGAACGGATTGAC
Organism: Ptiloglossa arizonensis; assembly: GCF_051014685.1. Lineage (NCBI taxonomy): Eukaryota > Metazoa > Arthropoda > Insecta > Hymenoptera > Colletidae > Ptiloglossa > Ptiloglossa arizonensis. Next base: position 30,009 of record NW_027479304.1, on the reverse strand, counting down.
CAATCCGCAAAATTTCTGTTGCATCTGAAAGTAGAAACTCGCCCGATTACAACGGTATGCGTACTTTTCCCCTAGGCCGTTCTAGTTACTCGTTTCGAGCATCAGAACTGCGAAAATTTTGAGTTTCTCAAGCGTTTCTTATCTCCAAGCTGCCATATCTCGCGAACGGATTCATCAATCCGCAAAATTTCTGTGCCATCTGAAAGTAGAAACTCGCCCGATTACAACGGTAGGTGTAGTTTTCCCCTAGGCCGTTCCAGTTATTCGTGTCGAGCATCAGAACTGCGAAAATTTTGAGTTTCTCAAGCGTTTCTTACCTCCAAACTGCCATATCTCGCGAACGGATTCATCAATCCGCAAAATTTCTGTGCCATCTGAAAGTAGAAACTCGCCCGATTACAGCGGTATGCGCACTTTTCCCCTAGGCCGTTCCAGTTATTCATTTCGAGCATCAGAACTGCGAAAATTTTGAGTTTCTCAAGCGTTTCTTATCTCCAAACTGCCATATCTCGCGAACGGATTCATCAATCCGCAAAATTTCTGTGCCATCTGAAAGTAGAAACTCGCCCGATTACAACGGTAGGTGTAGTTTTCCCCTAGGCCGTTCCAGTTATTCGTTTCGAGCATCAGAACTGCGAAAATTTTGAGTTTCTCAAGCGTTTCTTACCTCCAAACTGCCATATCCCGCGAACGGATTGACCAATCCGCATAATTTCTGTTGCATCTGAAAGTAGAATCTCGCCCGATTACAACGGTATGCGTACTTCTCCCCTAGGCCGTTCTAGTTATTCGTTTCGAGCATCAGAACTGCTAAAATTTTGAGTTTCTCAAGCGTTTCTTACATCCAAACTGCCACATCTCGCGAACGGATCGACCAATCCGCAAAATTTCTGTTGCATCTCAAAGTAGAAACTCGCCCGATTACAACGGTATGCGCACTTTGCCCCTAGGCCGTTCTAGTCAATCGTTTCGTGCACCAGAACTGCGAAAATTTTGAGTTTCGCAAGCGTTTCTTATCTCCAAACTGCCATATCTCGCGAACGGATTGTTCAATCCGCAAAATTTCTGTTGCATCTGAAAGTAGAAACTCGCCCGATTACAACGGTATGCGTACTTTTCCCCTAGGCCGTTCTAGTTACTCGTTTCGAGCATCAGAACTGCGAAAATTTTGAGTTTCTCAAGCGTTTCTTATCTCCAAACTGCCATATCTCGCGAACGGATTCATCAATCCGCAAAATTTCTGTGCCATCTGAAAGTAGAAACTCGCCCGATTACAACGGTAGGTGTAGTTTTCACCTAGGCCGTTCCAGTTATTCGTTTCGAGCATCAGAACTGCGAAAATTTTGAGTTTCTCAAGCGTTTCTTACCTCCAAAGTGCCATATCTCGCGAACGGATGAACCAATCCGCATAATTTCTGTTGCATCTGAAAGTAGAAACTCGCCCGATTACAACGGTATGCGTACTTCTCCCCTAGGCCGTTCTAGTCATTCGTTTCGAGCATCAGAACTGCGAAAATTTTGAGTTTCTCAAGCGTTTCTTACCTCCAAACTGCCATAGCTCGCGAACGGATTGACCAATCCGCAAAATTTCTGTTGCATCTGAAAGTAGAAACTCGCCCGATTACAACGGTATGCGTACTTTTCCCCTAGGCCGTTCTAGTTACTCGTTTCGAGCATCAGAACTGCGAAAATTTTGAGTTTCTCAAGCGTTTCTTATCTCCAAGCTGCCATATCTCGCGAACGGATTCATCAATCCGCAAAATTTCTGTGCCATCTGAAAGTAGAAACTCGCCCGATTACAACGGTAGGTGTAGTTTTCCCCTAGGCCGTTCCAGTTATTCGTTTCGAGCATCAGAACTGCGAAAATTTTGAGTTTCTCAAGCGTTTCTTACCTCCAAACTGCCATATCCCGCGAACGGATTGACCAATCCGCATAATTTCTGTTGCATCTGAAAGTAGAATCTCGCCCGATTACAACGGTATGCGTACTTCTCCCCTAGGCCGTTCTAGTTATTCGTTTCGAGCATCAGAACTGCTAAAATTTTGAGTTTCTCAAGCGTTTCTTACATCCAAACTGCCACATCTCGCGAACGGATCGACCAATCCGCAAAATTTCTGTTGCATCTCAAAGTAGAAACTCGCCCGATTACAACGGTATGCGCACTTTTCCCCTAGGCGGTTCTAGTTATTCGTTTCGAGCATCAGAAATGAGAAAATTTTGAGGTTTTCAAGCGTATCTTAAATCCAAACTGCCATGTCTCGCGAACGGATTGACCAATCCGCAAAATTTCTGTTGCATCTAAAAGTAGAAACTCGCCCGATCACAACGGTATGCGTACTTTTCCCCTAGGCCGTTCTAGTCATTCGTTTCGAGCATCAGAACTGCGAAAATTTTGAGTTTCTCAAGCGTTTCTTACGTCCAAACTGCCATATCTCGCGAACGGATCGACCAATCCGCAAAATTTCTGTTGCATCTGAAAGTAGAAACTCGCCCTATTACATCGGTATGCGTACTTTTCCCCTAGGCCGTTCCAGTTATTCGTTTCGAGCATCAGAACTGCGAAAATTTTGAGTTTCTCAAGCGTTTCTTACCTCCAAAGTGCCATATCTCGCGAACGGATGAACCAATCCGCATAATTTCTGTTGCATCTGAAAGTAGAAACTCGCCCGATTACAACGGTATGCGTACTTCTCCCCTAGGCCGTTCTAGTCATTCGTTTCGAGCATCAGAACTGCGAAAATTTTGAGTTTCTCAAGCGTTTCTTACCTCCAAACTGCCATAGCTCGCGAACGGATTGACCAATCCGCAAAATTTCTGTTGCATCTGAAAGTAGAAACTCGCCCGATTACAACGGTATGCGTACTTTTCCCCTAGGCCGTTCTAGTTACTCGTTTCGAGCATCAGAACTGCGAAAATTTTGAGTTTCTCAAGCGTTTCTTATCTCCAAGCTGCCATATCTCGCGAACGGATTCATCAATCCGCAAAATTTCTGTGCCATCTGAAAGTAGAAACTCGCCCGATTACAACGGTAGGTGTAGTTTTCCCCTAGGCCGTTCCAGTTATTCGTGTCGAGCATCAGAACTGCGAAAATTTTGAGTTTCTCAAGCGTTTCTTACCTCCAAACTGCCATATCTCGCGAACGGATTCATCAATCCGCAAAATTTCTGTGCCATCTGAAAGTAGAAACTCGCCCGATTACAGCGGTATGCGCACTTTTCCCCTAGGCCGTTCCAGTTATTCATTTCGAGCATCAGAACTGCGAAAATTTTGAGTTTCTCAAGCGTTTCTTATCTCCAAACTGCCATATCTCGCGAACGGATTCATCAATCCGCAAAATTTCTGTGCCATCTGAAAGTAGAAACTCGCCCGATTACAACGGTAGGTGTAGTTTTCCCCTAGGCCGTTCCAGTTATTCGTTTCGAGCATCAGAACTGCGAAAATTTTGAGTTTCTCAAGCGTTTCTTACCTCCAAACTGCCATATCCCGCGAACGGATTGACCAATCCGCATAATTTCTGTTGCATCTGAAAGTAGAATCTCGCCCGATTACAACGGTATGCGTACTTCTCCCCTAGGCCGTTCTAGTTATTCGTTTCGAGCATCAGAACTGCTAAAATTTTGAGTTTCTCAAGCGTTTCTTACATCCAAACTGCCACATCTCGCGAACGGATCGACCAATCCGCAAAATTTCTGTTGCATCTCAAAGTAGAAACTCGCCCGATTACAACGGTATGCGCACTTTGCCCCTAGGCCGTTCTAGTCAATCGTTTCGTGCACCAGAACTGCGAAAATTTTGAGTTTCGCAAGCGTTTCTTATCTCCAAACTGCCATATCTCGCGAACGGATTGTTCAATCCGCAAAATTTCTGTTGCATCTGAAAGTAGAAACTCGCCCGATTACAACGGTATGCGTACTTTTCCCCTAGGCCGTTCTAGTTACTCGTTTCGAGCATCAGAACTGCGAAAATTTTGAGTTTCTCAAGCGTTTCTTATCTCCAAACTGCCATATCTCGCGAACGGATTCATCAATCCGCAAAATTTCTGTGCCATCTGAAAGTAGAAACTCGCCCGATTACAACGGTAGGTGTAGTTTTCACCTAGGCCGTTCCAGTTATTCGTTTCGAGCATCAGAACTGCGAAAATTTTGAGTTTCTCAAGCGTTTCTTATCTCCAAACTGCCATATCTCGCGAACGGATTGATCAATCCGCAAAATTTCTGTTGCATCTGAAAGTAGAAACTCGCCCGATTACAACGGTATGCGCACTTTTCCCCTAGGCCGTTCTAGTTATTCGTGTCGAGCATCAGAACTGCGAAAATTTTGAGTTTCTCAAGCGTTTCTTATCTCCAAACTGCCATATCTCGCGAACGGATTGATCAATCCGCAAAATTTCTGTTGCATCTGAAAGTAGAAACTCGCCCGATTACAACGGTATGCGCACTTTTCCCCTAGGCAGTTCCAGCTATTCGTTTCGAGCATCAGAACTGCGAAAATTTTGAGTTTCTCAAGCGTTTCTTACCTCCAAACTGCCATATCTCGCGAACGGATACACCAATCCGCAAAATTTCTGTTGCATCTGAAAGTAGAAACTCGCCCGATTACAACGATATGCGCACTTTTCCCCTAGGCCGTTCTAGTTATTCGTTCGAGCATCAGAACTGCCAAAATTTTGGGTTTCTCAAGCGTTTCTTACTTCCAAACTGCCACATCTCGCGAACGGATCGACCAATCCGCAAAATTTCTGTTGCAACTGAAAGCAGAAACTCGCCCGATTACAACGGTATGCGCACTTTGCCCCTAGGCCGTTCTAGTTATTCGTTCGAGCATCAGAACTGCCAAAATTTTGTGTTTCTCAAGCGTTTCTTACCTCCAAACTGCCATATCTCGCGAACGGATTGACCAATCCGCAAAATTTCTGTTGTATCTGAAAGTAGAAACTCGCCCGATTACAACGGTATGCGCACTTTTCCCCTAGGCCGTTCTAGTTATTCGTGTCGAGCATCACAACTGCGAAAATTTTGAGTTTCTCAAGCGTTTCTTATCTCCAAACTGCCATATCTCGCGAACGGATTGATCAATCCGCAAAATTTCTGTTGCATCTGAAAGTAGAAACTCGCCCGATTAGAACGGTATGCGCACTTTTCCACTAGGCGGTTCTAGTTATTCGTTTCGAGCATCAGAACTGCGAAAATTTTTAGTTTCTCAAGCGTTTCTTACCTCCAAACTGCCATATCTCGCGAACGGATTGACCAATCCGCAAAATTTCTGTTGCTTCTGAAAGTAGAAACTCGCCCGATTACAACGGTATGCGCACTTTTCCCCTAGGCGGTTCTAGTTATTCGTTTCGAGCATCAGAACTGCGAAAATTTTGAGTTTCTCAAGCGTTTCTTACCTCCAAACTGCCATATCTCGGGAACGGATTGACCAATCCGCAAAATTTCTGTTGCATCTGAAAGTAGAAACTCGCCCGATTACAACGGTATGCGTACTTCTCCCCTAGGCCGTTCTAGTTATTCGTTTCGAGCATCAGAACTGCTAAAATTTTGAGTTTCTCAAGCGTTTCTTACATCCAAACTGCCACATCTCGCGAACGGATCGACCAATCCGCAAAATTTCTGTTGCATCTCAAAGTAGAAACTCGCCCGATTACAACGGTATGCGCACTTTGCCCCTAGGCCGTTCTAGTCAATCGTTTCGTGCACCAGAACTGCGAAAATTTTGAGTTTCTCAAGCGTTTCTTATCTCCAAACTGCCATATCTCGCGAACGGATTGATCAATCCGCAAAATTTCTGTTGCATCTGAAAGTAGAAACTCGCCCGATTACATCGGTATGCGCACTTTTCCCCTAGGCGGTTCTAGTTATTCGTTTCGAGCATCAGAAATGTGAAAATTTTGAGGTTTTCAAGCGTTTCTTAAATCCAAACTGCCATATCTCGCGAACGGATTGACCAATTCGCAAAATTTCTGTTGCATCTGAAAGTAGAAACTCGCCCGATTACAACGGTATGCGCACTTTTCCCCTAGGCCGTTCTAGTTATTCGTGTCGAGCATCAGAACTGCGAAAATTTTGAGTTTCTCAAGCGTTTCTTACCTCCAAACTGCCATATCTCGCGAACGGATTGACCAATCCGCAAAATTTCTGTTGCATCTGAAAGTAGAAACTCGCCCGATTACAACGGTATGCGTACTTTTCCCCTAGGCCGTTCTAGTTACTCGTTTCGAGCATCAGAACTGCGAAAATTTTGAGTTTCTCAAGCGTTTCTTATCTCCAAACTGCCATATCTCGCGAACGGATTCATCAATCCGCAAAATTTCTGTGCCATCTGAAAGTAGAAACTCGCCCGATTACAACGGTAGGTGTAGTTTTCCCCTAGGCCGTTCCAGTTATTCGTTTCGAGCATCAGAACTGTGAAAATTTTGAGTTTCTCAAGCGTTTCTTACCTCCAAACTGCCATATCCCGCGAACGGATTGACCAATCCGCATAATTTCTGTTGCATCTGAAAGTAGAATCTCGCCCGATTACAACGGTATGCGTACTTCTCCCCTAGGCCGTTCTAGTTATTCGTTTCGAGCATCAGAACTGCTAAAATTTTGAGTTTCTCAAGCGTTTCTTACATCCAAACTGCCACATCTCGCGAACGGATCGACCAATCCGCAAAATTTCTGTTGCATCTCAAAGTAGAAACTCGCCCGATTACAACGGTATGCGCACTTTTCCCCTAGGCGGTTCTAGTTATTCGTTTCGAGCATCAGAAATGTGAAAATTTTGAGGTTTTCAAGCGTATCTTAAATCCAAACTGCCATATCTCGCGAACGGATTGACCAATCCGCAAAATTTCTGTTGCATCTAAAAGTAGAAACTCGCCCGATCACAACGGTATGCGTACTTTTCCCCTAGGCCGTTCTAGTCATTCGTTTCGAGCATCAGAACTGCGAAAATTTTGAGTTTCTCAAGCGTTTCTTATCTCCAAACTGCCATATCTCGCGAACGGATTGATCAATCCGCAAAATTTCTGTTGCATCTGAAAGTAGAAACTCGCCCGATTACAACGGTATGCGCACTTTTCCCCTAGGCCGTTCTAGTTATTCGTGTCGAGCATCAGAACTGCGAAAATTTTGAGTTTCTCAAGCGTTTCTTATCTCCAAACTGCCATATCTCGCGAACGGATTGATCAATCCGCAAAATTTCTGTTGCATCTGAAAGTAGAAACTCGCCCGATTACAACGGTATGCGCACTTTTCCCCTAGGCAGTTCCAGCTATTCGTTTCGAGCATCAGAACTGCGAAAATTTTGAGTTTCTCAAGCGTTTCTTACCTCCAAACTGCCATATCTCGCGAACGGATACACCAATCCGCAAAATTTCTGTTGCATCTGAAAGTAGAAACTCGCCCGATTACAACGATATGCGCACTTTTCCCCTAGGCCGTTCTAGTTATTCGTTCGAGCATCAGAACTGCCAAAATTTTGGGTTTCTCAAGCGTTTCTTACTTCCAAACTGCCACATCTCGCGAACGGATCGACCAATCCGCAAAATTTCTGTTGCAACTGAAAGCAGAAACTCGCCCGATTACAACGGTATGCGCACTTTGCCCCTAGGCCGTTCTAGTTATTCGTTCGAGCATCAGAACTGCCAAAATTTTGTGTTTCTCAAGCGTTTCTTACCTCCAAACTGCCATATCTCGCGAACGGATTGACCAATCCGCAAAATTTCTGTTGTATCTGAAAGTAGAAACTCGCCCGATTACAACGGTATGCGCACTTTTCCCCTAGGCCGTTCTAGTTATTCGTGTCGAGCATCACAACTGCGAAAATTTTGAGTTTCTCAAGCGTTTCTTATCTCCAAACTGCCATATCTCGCGAACGGATTGATCAATCCGCAAAATTTCTGTTGCATCTGAAAGTAGAAACTCGCCCGATTAGAACGGTATGCGCACTTTTCCACTAGGCGGTTCTAGTTATTCGTTTCGAGCATCAGAACTGCGAAAATTTTTAGTTTCTCAAGCGTTTCTTACCTCCAAACTGCCATATCTCGCGAACGGATTGACCAATCCGCAAAATTTCTGTTGCTTCTGAAAGTAGAAACTCGCCCGATTACAACGGTATGCGCACTTTTCCCCTAGGCGGTTCTAGTTATTCGTTTCGAGCATCAGAACTGCGAAAATTTTGAGTTTCTCAAGCGTTTCTTACCTCCAAACTGCCATATCTCGGGAACGGATTGACCAATCCGCAAAATTTCTGTTGCATCTGAAAGTAGAAACTCGCCCGATTACAACGGTATGCGTACTTCTCCCCTAGGCCGTTCTAGTTATTCGTTTCGAGCATCAGAACTGCTAAAATTTTGAGTTTCTCAAGCGTTTCTTACATCCAAACTGCCACATCTCGCGAACGGATCGACCAATCCGCAAAATTTCTGTTGCATCTCAAAGTAGAAACTCGCCCGATTACAACGGTATGCGCACTTTGCCCCTAGGCCGTTCTAGTCAATCGTTTCGTGCACCAGAACTGCGAAAATTTTGAGTTTCTCAAGCGTTTCTTATCTCCAAACTGCCATATCTCGCGAACGGATTGATCAATCCGCAAAATTTCTGTTGCATCTGAAAGTAGAAACTCGCCCGATTACATCGGTATGCGCACTTTTCCCCTAGGCGGTTCTAGTTATTCGTTTCGAGCATCAGAAATGTGAAAATTTTGAGGTTTTCAAGCGTTTCTTAAATCCAAACTGCCATATCTCGCGAACGGATTGACCAATTCGCAAAATTTCTGTTGCATCTGAAAGTAGAAACTCGCCCGATTACAACGGTATGCGCACTTTTCCCCTAGGCCGTTCTAGTTATTCGTGTCGAGCATCAGAACTGCGAAAATTTTGAGTTTCTCAAGCGTTTCTTACCTCCAAACTGCCATATCTCGCGAACGGATTGACCAATCCGCAAAATTTCTGTTGCATCTGAAAGTAGAAACTCGCCCGATTACAACGGTATGCGTACTTTTCCCCTAGGCCGTTCTAGTTACTCGTTTCGAGCATCAGAACTGCGAAAATTTTGAGTTTCTCAAGCGTTTCTTATCTCCAAACTGCCATATCTCGCGAACGGATTCATCAATCCGCAAAATTTCTGTGCCATCTGAAAGTAGAAACTCGCCCGATTACAACGGTAGGTGTAGTTTTCCCCTAGGCCGTTCCAGTTATTCGTTTCGAGCATCAGAACTGTGAAAATTTTGAGTTTCTCAAGCGTTTCTTACCTCCAAACTGCCATATCCCGCGAACGGATTGACCAATCCGCATAATTTCTGTTGCATCTGAAAGTAGAATCTCGCCCGATTACAACGGTATGCGTACTTCTCCCCTAGGCCGTTCTAGTTATTCGTTTCGAGCATCAGAACTGCTAAAATTTTGAGTTTCTCAAGCGTTTCTTACATCCAAACTGCCACATCTCGCGAACGGATCGACCAATCCGCAAAATTTCTGTTGCATCTCAAAGTAGAAACTCGCCCGATTACAACGGTATGCGCACTTTTCCCCTAGGCGGTTCTAGTTATTCGTTTCGAGCATCAGAAATGTGAAAATTTTGAGGTTTTCAAGCGTATCTTAAATCCAAACTGCCATATCTCGCGAACGGATTGACCAATCCGCAAAATTTCTGTTGCATCTAAAAGTAGAAACTCGCCCGATCACAACGGTATGCGTACTTTTCCCCTAGGCCGTTCTAGTCATTCGTTTCGAGCATCAGAACTGCGAAAATTTTGAGTTTCTCAAGCGTTTCTTACGTCCAAACTGCCATATCTCGCGAACGGATCGACCAATCCGCAAAATTTCTGTTGCATCTGAAAGTAGAAACTCGCCCTATTACATCGGTATGCGTACTTTTCCCCTAGGCCGTTCCAGTTATTCGTTTCGAGCATCAGAACTGCGAAAATTTTGAGTTTCTCAAGCGTTTCTTACCTCCAAAGTGCCATATCTCGCGAACGGATGAACCAATCCGCATAATTTCTGTTGCATCTGAAAGTAGAAACTCGCCCGATTACAACGGTATGCGTACTTCTCCCCTAGGCCGTTCTAGTCATTCGTTTCGAGCATCAGAACTGCGAAAATTTTGAGTTTCTCAAGCGTTTCTTACGTCCAAACTGCCATATCTCGCGAACGGATAGACCAATCCGCAAAATTTCTGTTGCATCTGAAAGTAGAAACTCGCCCTATTACATCGGTATGCGTACTTTTCCCCTAGGCCGTTCCAGTTATTCGTTTCGAGCATCAGAACTGCGAAAATTTTGAGTTTCTCAAGCGTTTCTTATCTCCAAACTGCCATATCTCGCGAACGGATTCATCAATCCGCAAAATTTCTGTGCCATCTGAAAGTAGAAACTCGCCCGATTACAACGGTAGGTGTAGTTTTCCCCTAGGCCGTTCCAGTTATTCGTGTCGAGCATCAGAACTGCGAAAATTTTGAGTTTCTCAAGCGTTTCTTACCTCCAAACTGCCATATCTCGCGAACGGATTGACCAATCCGCAAAATTTCTGTTGCATCTAAAAGTAGAAACTCGCCCGATCACAACGGTATGCGTACTTTTCCCCTAGGCCGTTCTAGTCATTCGTTTCGAGCATCAGAACTGCGAAAATTTTGAGTTTCTCAAGCGTTTCTTACGTCCAAACTGCCATATCTCGCGAACGGATCGACCAATCCACAAAATTTCTGTTGCATCTGAAAGTAGAAACTCGCCCTATTACATCGGTATGCGTACTTTTCCCCTAGGCCGTTCCAGTTATTCGTTTCGAGAATCAGAACTGCGAAAATTTTGAGTTTCTCAAGCGTTTCTTACCTCCAAAGTGCCATATCTCGCGAACGGATTAACCAATTCGCAAAATTTCTGTTGCATCTGAAAGTAGAAACTCGCCCGATTACAACGGTATGCGTACTTTTCCCCTAGGCCGTTCTAGTTACTCGTTTCGAGCATCAGAACTGCGAAAATTTTGAGTTTCTCAAGCGTTTCTTATCTCCAAACTGCCATATCTCGCGAACGGATTCGTCAATCCGCAAAATTTCTGTGCCATCTGAAAGTAGAAACTCGCCCGATTACAACGGTAGGTGTAGTTTTCCCCTAGGCCGTTCCAGTTATTCGTATCGAGCATCAGAACTGCGAAAATTTTGAGTTTCTCAAGCGTTTCTTACCTCCAAACTGCCATATCCCGCGAACGGATTGACCAATCCGCATAATTTCTGTTGCATCTGAAAGTAGAATCTCGCCCGATTACAACGGTATGCGTACTTCTCCCCTAGGCCGTTCTAGTTATTCGTTTCGAGCATCAGAACTGCTAAAATTTTGAGTTTCTCAAGCGTTTCTTACATCCAAACTGCCACATCTCGCGAACGGATCGACCAATCCGCAAAATTTCTGTTGCATCTCAAAGTAGAAACTCGCCCGATTACAACGGTATGCGCACTTTGCCCCTAGGCCGTTCTAGTCAATCGTTTCGTGCACCAGAACTGCGAAAATTTTGAGTTTCTCAAGCGTTTCTTATCTCCAAACTGCCATATCTCGCGAACGGATTGATCAATCCGCAAAATTTCTGTTGCATCTGAAAGTAGAAACCCGCCCGATTACAACGGTATGCCCACTTTTCCCCTAGGCGGTTCTAGTTATTCGTTTCGAGCATCAGAAATGTGAAAATTTTGAGGTTTTCAAGCGTTTCTTAAATCCAAACGGCCATATCTCGCGAACGGATTAACCAATCCGCAAAATTTCTGTTGCATCTGAAAGTAGAAACTCGCCCGATTACAATGGTATGCGCACTTTTCCCCTAGGCCGTTCCAGCTATTCGTTTCGAGCATCAGAACTGCGAAAATTTTGAGTTTCTCAAGCGTTTCTTACCTCCAAACTGCCATATCTCGCGAACGGATACACCAATCCGCAAAATTTCTGTTGCATCTGAAAGTAGAAACTCGCCCGATTACAACGGTATGCGCACTTTTCCCCTAGGCCGTTCTAGTTATTCGTGTCGAGCATCAGAACTGCGAAAATTTTGAGTTTCTCAAGCGTTTCTTATCTCCAAACTGCCATATCTCGCGAACGGATTGATCAATCCGCAAAATTTCTGTTGCATCTGAAAGTAGAAACTCGCCCGATTACAATGGTATGCGCACTTTTCCCCTAGGCCGTTCCAGCTATTCGTTTCGAGCATCAGAACTGCGAAAATTTTGAGTTTCTCAAGCGTTTCTTACCTCCAAACTGCCATATCTCGCGAACGGATACACCAATCCGCAAAATTTCTGTTGCATCTGAAAGTAGAAACTCGCCCGATTACAACGATATGCGCACTTTTCCCCTAGGCCGTTCTACTTATTCGTTCGAGCATCAGAACTGCGAAAATTTTGGGTTTCTCAAGCGTTTCTTACTTCCAAACTGCCATATCTCGCGAACGGATTGACCAATCCGCAAAATTTCTGTTGCATCTGAAAGTAGAAACTCGCCCGATTACAACGGTATGCGTACTTTTCCCCTAGGCCGTTCTAGTTACTCGTTTCGAGCATCAAAACTGCGAAAATTTTGAGTTTCTCAAACGTTTCTTATCTCCAAACTGCCATATCTCGCGAACGGATTGATCAATCCGCAAAATTTCTGTGCCATCTGAAAGTAGAAACTCGCCCGATTACAACGGTAGGTGTAGTTTTCCCCTAGGCCGTTCCAGTTATTCATTTCAGGCATCAGAACTGCGAAAATTTTGAGGTTCTCAAGCGTTTCTTAAATCCAAACGGCCATATCTCACGAACGGATTGACCAATCCGCAAAATTTCTGTTGCATCTGAAAGTAGAAACTCGCCCGATTACAACGGTATGCGCACTTTGCCTCTAGGCCGTTCTAGTTATTCGTGTCGAGCATCAGAACTGCGAAAATTTTGAGTTTCTCAAGTGTTGCTTACCTCCAAACTGCCATATCTTGCGAACGGATTGACCAATCCGCAAAATTTCTGTTGCATCTGAAAGTAGAAACTCGCCCGATTACAACGGTATGCGCACTTTTCCCCTAGGCCGTTCTAGTTATTCGTTTCGAGCATCAGAACTGCGAAAATTTTGAGTTTCTCAAGCGTTTCTTACCTCCAAACTGCCATATCTCACGAACGGATTGACCAATCCGCAAAATTTCTGTTGCATCTTAAAGTAGAAACTCGCCCGATTACAACGGTATGCGTACTTTTCCCCTACGCCGTTCTAGTCATTCGTTTCGAGCATCAGAACTGCGAAAATTTTGAGTTTCTCAAGCGTTTCTTACGTCCAAACTGCCATATCTCGCGAACGGATCGACCAATCCGCAAAATTTCTGTTGCATCTCAAAGTAGAAACTCGCCCGATTACAACGGTATGCCCACTTTTCCCCTAGGCGGTTCTAGTTATTCGTTTCGAGCATCAGAAATGTGAAAATTTTGAGGTTTTCAAGCGTATCTTAAATCCAAACTGCCATATCTCGCGAACGGATTGACCAATCCGCAAAATTTCTGTTGCATCTAAAAGTAGAAACTCGCCCGATCACAACGGTATGCGTACTTTTCCCCTAGGCCGTTCTAGTCATTCGTTTCGAGCATCAGAACTGCGAAAATTTTGAGTTTCTCAAGCGTTTCTTACGTCCAAACTGCCATATCTCGCGAACGGATCGACCAATCCGCAAAATTTCTGTTGCATCTGAAAGTAGAAACTCGCCCTATTACATCGGTATGCGTACTTTTCCCCTAGGCCGTTCCAGTTATTCGTGTCGAGCATCAGAACTGCGAAAATTTTGAGTTTCTCAAGCGTTTCTTATCTCCAAACTGCCATATCTCGCGAACGGATTGATCAATCCGCAAAATTTCTGTTGCATCTGAAAGTAGAAACTCGCCCGATTACAATGGTATGCGCACTTTTCCCCTAGGCCGTTCCAGCTATTCGTTTCGAGCATCAGAACTGCGAAAATTTTGAGTTTCTCAAGCGTTTCTTACCTCCAAACTGCCATATCTCGCGAACGGATACACCAATCCGCAAAATATCTGTTGCATCTGAAAGTAGAAACTCGCCCGATTACAACGATATGCGCACTTTTCCCCTAGGCCGTTCTAGTTATTCGTTCGAGCATCAGAACTGCCAAAATTTTGGGTTTCTCAAGCGTTTCTTACTTCCAAACTGCCACATCTCGCGAACGGATCGACCAATCCGCAAAATTTCTGTTGCAACTGAAAGTAGAAACTCGCCCGATTACAACGGTATGCGCACTTTGCCCCTAGGCCGTTCTAGTTATTCGTGTCGAGCATCAGAACTGCGAAAATTTTGAGTTTCTCAAGCGTTTCTTACCTCCAAACTGCCATATCTCGCGAACGGATTGACCAATCCGCAAAATTTCTGTTGCATCTGAAAGTAGAAACTCGCCCGATTACAACGGTATGCGTACTTTTCCCCTAGGCCGTTCTAGTTACTCGTTTCGAGCATCAAAACTGCGAAAATTTTGAGTTTCTCAAACGTTTCTTATCTCCAAACTGCCATATCTCGCGAACGGATTGATCAATCCGCAAAATTTCTGTGCCATCTGAAAGTAGAAACTCGCCCGATTACAACGGTAGGTGTAGTTTTCCCCTAGGCCGTTCCAGTTATTCATTTCAGGCATCAGAACTGCGAAAATTTTGAGGTTCTCAAGCGTTTCTTAAATCCAAACGGCCATATCTCACGAACGGATTGACCAATCCGCAAAATTTCTGTTGCATCTGAAAGTAGAAACTCGCCCGATTACAACGGTATGCGCACTTTGCCTCTAGGCCGTTCTAGTTATTCGTGTCGAGCATCAGAACTGCGAAAATTTTGAGTTTCTCAAGTGTTGCTTACCTCCAAACTGCCATATCTTGCGAACGGATTGACCAATCCGCAAAATTTCTGTTGCATCTGAAAGTAGAAACTCGCCCGATTACAACGGTATGCGCACTTTTCCCCTAGGCCGTTCTAGTTATTCGTTTCGAGCATCAGAACTGCGAAAATTTTGAGTTTCTCAAGCGTTTCTTACCTCCAAACTGCCATATCTCACGAACGGATTGACCAATCCGCAAAATTTCTGTTGCATCTTAAAGTAGAAACTCGCCCGATTACAACGGTATGCGTACTTTTCCCCTAGGCCGTTCTAGTCATTCGTTTCGAGCATCAGAACTGCGAAAATTTTGAGTTTCTCAAGCGTTTCTTACGTCCAAACTGCCATATCTCGCGAACGGATCGACCAATCCGCAAAATTTCTGTTGCATCTCAAAGTAGAAACTCGCCCGATTACAACGGTATGCGCACTTTTCCCCTAGGCGGTTCTAGTTATTCGTTTCGAGCATCAGAAATGTGAAAATTTTGAGGTTTTCAAGCGTATCTTAAATCCAAACTGCCATATCTCGCGAACGGATTGACCAATCCGCAAAATTTCTGTTGCATCTAAAAGTAGAAACTCGCCCGATCACAACGGTATGCGTACTTTTCCCCTAGGCCGTTCTAGTCATTCGTTTCGAGCATCAGAACTGCGAAAATTTTGAGTTTCTCAAGCGTTTCTTACGTCCAAACTGCCATATCTCGCGAACGGATCGACCAATCCGCAAAATTTCTGTTGCATCTGAAAGTAGAAACTCGCCCTATTACATCGGTATGCGTACTTTTCCCCTAGGCCGTTCCAGTTATTCGTTTCGAGCATCAGAACTGCGAAAATTTTGAGTTTCTCAAGCGTTTCTTACCTCCAAAGTGCCATATCTCGCGAACGGATGAACCAATCCGCATAATTTCTGTTGCATCTGAAAGTAGAAACTCGCCCGATTACAACGGTATGCGTACTTCTCCCCTAGGCCGTTCTAGTCATTCGTTTCGAGCATCAGAACTGCGAAAATTTTGAGTTTCTCAAGCGTTTCTTATCTCCAAACTGCCATATCTCGCGAACGGATTCATCAATCCGCAAAATTTCTGTGCCATCTGAAAGTAGAAACTCGCCCGATTACAACGGTAGGTGTAGTTTTCCCCTAGGCCGTTCCAGTTATTCGTGTCGAGCATCAGAACTGCGAAAATTTTGAGTTTCTCTAGCGTTTCTTACCTCCAAACTGCCATATCTCGCGAACGGATTCATCAATCCGCAAAATTTCTGTGCCATCTGAAAGTAGAAACTCGCCCGATTACAACGGTATGCGCACTTTTCCCCTAGGCCGTTCCAGTTATTCATTTCGAGCATCAGAACTGCGAAAATTTTTAGTTTCTCAAGCGTTTCTTACCTCCAAACTGCCATATCTCGCGAACGGATTGACCAATCCGCAAAATTTCTGTTGCATCTAAAAGTAGAAACTCGCCCGATCACAACGGTATGCGTACTTTTCCCCTAGGCCGTTCTAGTCATTCGTTTCGAGCATCAGAACTGCGAAAATTTTGAGTTTCTCAAGCGTTTCTTACGTCCAAACTGCCATATCTCGCGAACGGATCGACCAATCCGCAAAATTTCTGTTGCATCTCAAAGTAGAAACTCGCCCGATTACAACGGTATGCGCACTTTTCCCCTAGGCCGTTCTACTTATTCGTTCGAGCATCAGAACTGCGAAAATTTTGGGTTTCTCAAGCGTTTCTTACTTCCAAACTGCCATATCTCGCGAACGGATTGACCAATCCGCAAAATTTCTGTTGCATCTGAAAGTAGAAACTCGCCCGATTACAACGGTATGCGTACTTTTCCCCTAGGCCGTTCTAGTTACTCGTTTCGAGCATCAAAACTGCGAAAATTTTGAGTTTCTCAAACGTTTCTTATCTCCAAACTGCCATATCTCGCGAACGGATTGATCAATCCGCAAAATTTCTGTGCCATCTGAAAGTAGAAACTCGCCCGATTACAACGGTAGGTGTAGTTTTCCCCTAGGCCGTTCCAGTTATTCATTTCAGGCATCAGAACTGCGAAAATTTTGAGGTTCTCAAGCGTTTCTTAAATCCAAACGGCCATATCTCACGAACGGATTGACCAATCCGCAAAATTTCTGTTGCATCTGAAAGTAGAAACTCGCCCGATTACAACGGTATGCGCACTTTGCCTCTAGGCCGTTCTAGTTATTCGTGTCGAGCATCAGAACTGCGAAAATTTTGAGTTTCTCAAGCGTTTCTTACCTCCAAACTGCCATATCTCACGAACGGATTGACCAATCCGCAAAATTTCTGTTGCATCTTAAAGTAGAAACTCGCCCGATTACAACGGTATGCGTACTTTTCCCCTACGCCGTTCTAGTCATTCGTTTCGAGCATCAGAACTGCGAAAATTTTGAGTTTCTCAAGCGTTTCTTACGTCCAAACTGCCATATCTCGCGAACGGATCGACCAATCCGCAAAATTTCTGTTGCATCTCAAAGTAGAAACTCGCCCGATTACAACGGTATGCCCACTTTTCCCCTAGGCGGTTCTAGTTATTCGTTTCGAGCATCAGAAATGTGAAAATTTTGAGGTTTTCAAGCGTATCTTAAATCCAAACTGCCATATCTCGCGAACGGATTGACCAATCCGCAAAATTTCTGTTGCATCTAAAAGTAGAAACTCGCCCGATCACAACGGTATGCGTACTTTTCCCCTAGGCCGTTCTAGTCATTCGTTTCGAGCATCAGAACTGCGAAAATTTTGAGTTTCTCAAGCGTTTCTTACGTCCAAACTGCCATATCTCGCGAACGGATCGACCAATCCGCAAAATTTCTGTTGCATCTGAAAGTAGAAACTCGCCCTATTACATCGGTATGCGTACTTTTCCCCTAGGCCGTTCCAGTTATTCGTGTCGAGCATCAGAACTGCGAAAATTTTGAGTTTCTCAAGCGTTTCTTATCTCCAAACTGCCATATCTCGCGAACGGATTGATCAATCCGCAAAATTTCTGTTGCATCTGAAAGTAGAAACTCGCCCGATTACAATGGTATGCGCACTTTTCCCCTAGGCCGTTCCAGCTATTCGTTTCGAGCATCAGAACTGCGAAAATTTTGAGTTTCTCAAGCGTTTCTTACCTCCAAACTGCCATATCTCGCGAACGGATACACCAATCCGCAAAATATCTGTTGCATCTGAAAGTAGAAACTCGCCCGATTACAACGATATGCGCACTTTTCCCCTAGGCCGTTCTAGTTATTCGTTCGAGCATCAGAACTGCCAAAATTTTGGGTTTCTCAAGCGTTTCTTACTTCCAAACTGCCACATCTCGCGAACGGATCGACCAATCCGCAAAATTTCTGTTGCAACTGAAAGTAGAAACTCGCCCGATTACAACGGTATGCGCACTTTGCCCCTAGGCCGTTCTAGTTATTCGTGTCGAGCATCAGAACTGCGAAAATTTTGAGTTTCTCAAGCGTTTCTTACCTCCAAACTGCCATATCTCGCGAACGGATTGACCAATCCGCAAAATTTCTGTTGCATCTGAAAGTAGAAACTCGCCCGATTACAACGGTATGCGTACTTTTCCCCTAGGCCGTTCTAGTTACTCGTTTCGAGCATCAAAACTGCGAAAATTTTGAGTTTCTCAAACGTTTCTTATCTCCAAACTGCCATATCTCGCGAACGGATTGATCAATCCGCAAAATTTCTGTGCCATCTGAAAGTAGAAACTCGCCCGATTACAACGGTAGGTGTAGTTTTCCCCTAGGCCGTTCCAGTTATTCATTTCAGGCATCAGAACTGCGAAAATTTTGAGGTTCTCAAGCGTTTCTTAAATCCAAACGGCCATATCTCACGAACGGATTGACCAATCCGCAAAATTTCTGTTGCATCTGAAAGTAGAAACTCGCCCGATTACAACGGTATGCGCACTTTGCCTCTAGGCCGTTCTAGTTATTCGTGTCGAGCATCAGAACTGCGAAAATTTTGAGTTTCTCAAGTGTTGCTTACCTCAAACTGCCATATCTTGCGAACGGATTGACCAATCCGCAAAATTTCTGTTGCATCTGAAAGTAGAAACTCGCCCGATTACAACGGTATGCGCACTTTTCCCCTAGGCCGTTCTAGTTATTCGTTTCGAGCATCAGAACTGCGAAATTTGAGTTTCTCAAGCGTTTTCTTACCTCCAAACTGCCATATCTCACGAACGGATTGACCAATCCGCAAAATTTCTGTTGCATCTTAAAGTAGAAACTCGCCCGATTACAACGGTATGCGTACTTTTCCCCTAGGCCGTTCTAGTCATTCGTTTCGAGCATCAGAACTGCGAAAATTTTGAGTTTCTCAAGCGTTTCTTACGTCCAAACTGCCATATCTCGCGAACGGATCGACCAATCCGCAAAATTTCTGTTGCATCTCAAAGTAGAAACTCGCCCGATTACAACGGTATGCGCACTTTTCCCCTAGGCGGTTCTAGTTATTCGTTTCGAGCATCAGAAATGTGAAAATTTTGAGGTTTTCAAGCGTATCTTAAATCCAAACTGCCATATCTCGCGAACGATTGACCAATCCGCAAAATTTCTGTTGCATCTAAAAGTAGAAACTCGCCCGATCACAACGGTATGCGTACTTTTCCCCTAGGCCGTTCTAGTCATTCGTTTCGAGCATCAGAACTGCGAAAATTTTGAGTTTCTCAAGCGTTTCTTACGTCCAAACTGCCATATCTCGCGAACGGATCGACCAATCCGCAAAATTTCTGTTGCATCTGAAAGTAGAAACTCGCCCTATTACATCGGTATGCGTACTTTTCCCCTAGGCCGTTCCAGTTATTCGTTTCGAGCATCAGAACTGCGAAAATTTTGAGTTTCTCAAGCGTTTCTTACCTCCAAGTGCCATATCTCGCGAACGATGAACCAATCCGCATAATTTCTGTTGCATCTGAAAGTAGAAACTCGCCCGATTACAACGGTATGCGTACTTCTCCCCTAGGCCGTTCTAGTCATTCGTTTCGAGCATCAGAACTGCGAAAATTTGAGTTTCTCAAGCGTTTCTTATCTCCAAACTGCCATATCTCGCGAACGGATTCATCAATCCGCAAAATTTCTGTGCCATCTGAAAGTAGAAACTCGCCCGATTACAACGGTAGGTGTAGTTTTCCCCTAGGGCCGTTCCAGTTATTCGTGTCCGAGCATCAGAACTGCGAAAATTTTGAGTTTCTCTAGCGTTTCTTACCTCCAAACTGCCATATCTCGCGAACGGATCATTCAAATCCGCAAAATTTCTGTGCCATCTGAAAGTAGAAACTCGCCGATTACAACGGTATGCGCACTTTCCCTAGGCCGTTCCAGTTATTCATTTCGAGCATCAGAACTGCGAAAATTTTTAAGTTTCTCAAGCGTTTCTTACCTCCAAACTGCCATATCTCGCGAACGGATTGACCAATCCGGCAAAATTTCTCGTTGCATCTAAAAGTAGAAACTCGCCGATCACAACGGTATGCGTACTTTTCCCTAGGCCGTTCTAGTCATTCGTTTTCGAGCATCAGAACTGCGAAAATTTTGAGTTTCTCAAGCGTTTCTTACGTCCAAACTGCCATATCTCGCGAACGATCGACCAATCCGCAAAATTTCTGTTGCATCTGAAAGTAGAAACTCGCCCTATTACATCGGTATGCGTACTTTCCCCTAGGCCGTTCCAGTTATTCGTTTCGAGCATCAGAACTGCGAAATTTTGAGTTTCTCAAGCGTTTCTTACCTCCAAAGTGCCATATCTCGCGAACGGATTAACCAATTCGCAAAATTTCTGTTGCATACTGAAAGTAGAAACTCGCCCGATTACAACGGTATGCGTACTTTTCCCCTAGGCCGTTCTAGTTACTCGTTTCGAGCATCAGAACTGCGAAAATTTGAGTTTCTCAAGCGTTTCTTATCTCCAAACTGCCATATCTCGCGAACGGATTCATCAATCCGCAAAATTTCTGTGCCATCTGAAAGTAGAAACTCGCCCGATTACAACGGTAGGTGTAGTTTTCCCTAGGCCGTTCCAGTTATTCGTTTCGAGCATCAGAACTGCGAAAATTTTGAGTTTCTCAGCGTTTCTTACCTCCAAGCTGCCATATCCCGCGACGGATTGACCAATCCGCATAATTTCTGTTGCATCTGAAAGTAGAATCTCGCCCGATTACAACGGTATGCGTACTTCTCCCCTAGGCCCGTTCTAGTTATTCGTTTCGAGCATCAGAACTGCTAAAATTTTGAGTTCTCAAGCGTTTCTTACATCCAAACTGCCACATCTCGCGAACGGATCGACCAATCCGCAAAATTTCTGTTGCATCTCAAAGTAGAAACTCGCCCGATTACAACGGTATGCGCACATTGCCCTAGGCCGTTTCTAGTCAATCGTTTCGTGCACCAGAACCTGCGAAATTTTGAGTTTCTCAAGCGTTTCTTATCTCCAAACTGCCATATCTCGCGAACGGAGTTGATCAATCCGCAAAATTTCTGTTGCATCTGAAAGTAGAAACCTCCAATTACAACGTATGCCCACTTTTCCCCTAGGCGGTTCTAGTTATTCGTTTCGAGCATACAGAAATGTGAAAATTTTGAGGTTCTCAAGCGTTTCTTAAATCCAAACGGCCATATCTCGCGAACGGATTAACCAATCCGCAAAATTTCTGTTGCATCTGAAAAGTAGAAAACTCGCCCGATTACAATGGTATGCGCACTTTTCCCTAGGCCGTTCCAGCTATTCGTTTCGAGCATCAGAACTGCCGAAAATTTTGGAGTTTCTCAAGCGTTTCTTACCTCCAAACTGCCATATCTCGCGAACGGATACACCAATCCGCAAATTTCTGTTGCATCTGAAAGTAGAAACTCGCCCGATTACAACGTATGCGCAACTTTTCCCCTAGGCCGTTCTAGTTATTCGTTTCGAGCATCAGAACTGCCAAAATTTTGGGTTTCTCAAGCGTTCTTACTTCCAAACTGCCACATCTCGCGAACGGATCGACCCAATCCGCAAAATTTCTGTTGCAACTGAAAGTAGAAACTCGCCCGGATTACAACGGTATTGCGCACTTTGGCCCCTAGCGGCGTCTAGTTATTCCGTGTCCGAGCTTCAGAACAGCGAAAATTTTGAGTTCTCAAGCGTTTCATGGCCTTCCAAACTGCATATCTCGCGAACGGATTGACCAATCCGCAAAATATCTGTTGCAATCTGAAAGTAGAAACTCGCCCGATTTACAACGGTATGCGTACTTTTCCCCTAGGCCCGTTCTAGTTACTCGTTTCGAGCAATCAAAACTGCGAAAATTTTGCGTTTCTCAAACGTTTCTTATCTCCAACTGCCATATCTCGCGAACGGATCGACAATCCGCAAAATTTCTGTTGCAACTGAAAGTAGAAACTCGCCCGATTACAACGTATGCGCACTTTGCCCATAGGCCGTTTCTAGTATTCGTGTCAGCGGCATCAAAACTGCGAAACTTTTGGTTTCACAACGTTTCTTATCTCCAAACTGCCATATCTCGCTAACGGATTGATCAATCCGCAAAAATTTCTTTGCCATCTGAATAGTAGAAACTCGCCCCCTATAAAACGGCAGGTGTAGTTTCCCCTAGGGCCGTTCCAATTATTCGTTTTTCGAGCATCAGAACATGCGAAATTTTAGAGTTTCTCAAACGTTTCTTATCTCCAAACTGCATATCTCGCGAACGGAGTCTTGATCAATCCGCAAAATTTCTGTGCCTTCTGAAAGTAGAAACTCGCCCGATTACAACGGAAGGTGTATTTTTGCCCCTAGGCCGTTCAGTTCTTCATTTCAGGCATCAGTAACTGCGAAATTTTTGAGGTTCTCAAGCGTTTCTTATATCCAAACGGCCATATCTCACGAACGGATTGACGTCAATCCGCAAAATTTCTGTTGCATCTTGAAAGTAGAAATTCGCACCGATTACAAACGGTATTGCACACTTTGCCTCTAGGCCGTTCGAGTTATTCGTTGTCGAGATCAGAACTGCGAAAATTTGAGTTTTTTTCTCAAGTGTTGCTTACCTCCAACTGCCATATCTCGCGAACGGATAGACCCATATCGCAAAATTTCTGTTGCATCTGAAAGTAGAACACTCGCCGAAGAATATACAACGGTATTGCGCACTTTTCCCCTAGCCGTTTGGTTATTCGTTTCGAGCATCAGACTGCGAAAATTTTGAGTTTCTCAAGCGTTTCTTTACCTCCAAACTGCCATATCTCACGACGGATTGACCAATCCGCAAAAATTTCTGTTGCATCTTAAAGTAGAAACTCGCCCGATACAACGGTATGCGCACTTTTCCCCTAGGCCGTTCTAGTATTCGTTGTCGAGCCTCAGTACTGCGAAATTTTGGAGTTTCTCAAGCGGTTTTTCTTACCTCACTAAAAAAAACCTGCCATATCTCGCGAACACGGATTGATCAATCCGCAAAATTTCTGTGCATCTGAAAGTAGAAACTCGCCCGATTACAACGGTATGCACACTTTTTGCATCTAGGCCGTTCGAGTTATTCCGTGTCGAGCATCAGAACTGCGAAAATTTGAGTTTCTCAAGTGTTGCTTACCTCCAAACTGCCATATCTCGCGAACGATTGATCAATCCGGCAAAATTTCTGTTGCATCTTGGAAAGTAGAAACCCTCCCAATTACAACGGTATGCCCACTTTTCCCCTAGGCGGTTCTAGTTATTTCGTTTCGAGCATCAGAAATGTGGAAAATTTTGAGTTCTCAAGCGTTTCTTAAATCCAAACCGGCCCTATCTCGCGAACGGAATTAACCATATCCGCAAAATTTCTATGTTGGCCATCTGAAAGTAGAACTCGCCCGATTTACAATGGTATGCAGCACATTTCTCCCCTAGGCCCGTTCCAGGCTATTCCGTTTCGAGCATCAGAACTGCGAAAATTTTGAGTTTCTCAAGCGTTTCTTACCTCCAAACCTGCCATATCTCGCGAACGGATACACAATCCGGGCAAAATTTCTGTTGCATCTGAAAGTAGAAACTCGCCCGATTACAACGGTAATGCGCACTTTTCCCCTAGCCGTTCTAGTTATTCGTTCGAGCATCAGAACTGCAAAATTTTGGGGTTTCTTCAAGCGTTTTCTTACTTCCACTTGCCACATCCTCGCGAACGGATCGACCAATCCGCAAAATTCTGTAGGCAACTGAAAGTAGAAACTCGCCCGATGACAGACGGTATGCGCACTTTGCCCCTAGGCCGTTCTAGTTATTCGTGTCGAGCATCAGACTGCGAAAATTTTGAGTTTCTCAAGCGTTCTTGCCCTCCAACTGCCATATCTCGCGAACGGGATTGACCAATCCGAACAAAATTTCTGTTGCATCTGAAAGTAGAAAACTCGCCCGATTACAACGGAATGCGTACATTTTCCCCTAGGCCGTTCTAGTTACTCCGTTTCGAGCATCTAAACTGCGAAAATTTTGAGTTTTTCTCAAAAAACGTTTCTTATCTCCAACTGCCATATCTCCGCGAACGGATCGACCAATCGCAAAATTCTGTTGGCAACTGAAAGTAGAAACTCGCCCGATTACTACGGTATGCGCACTTGCCCCTAGGCCGTTCTAGTATATTCGTGTCGAGCCATCAAACTGCGAAATTTTGAGTTTCTCAAACGTTTCTTATCTCCAAACTTGCCATATCTCGCTAACGGATTGATTCCAATCCGCAAAATTCTGTGCCATCTGAAAGTAGAAAAAAACTCGCCCGATTACAACGGCAGGTTTGTAGTTTCCCCCTAGCCGTTCCAATTATTCGTTTCGAGCATCAGACTGCGAAAATTTTGAGTTTCGCAAACGTTTCTTATCTCCAAACTGCCATATCTCGCGAACGGATACTTGATCAATCCCGCAAAATTTCTGTGCCTTCTGAAAGTAGAAACTCGCCCGATTATCAACGGTAGGTGTAGTTTTCCCCTAGGCCGTTCAGTTATTCATTTCAGGCATCAGACTGCGAAAATTTTTGAGGTTCTCAAGCGTTTCTTAAATCCAAGGCCATATCTCACGAACGGATTGCCAATCCCAAATTGTTCTGTTGCATCTGGAAAGTAGAAACTCGCCCGGATTACAACGGTATGCACACTTTGCCTCCTAGGCCGTTCGAGTAGTTATTCGTGTCGAGCATCAGAACTGCGAAAATTTTGAGTTTCTCAAGTGTTGTTGCTTACCTCTAACCTGCCATATCTCGCGAACGGATAGACCAATCCGCAAATTTCTGTTGCATCCTTGAAAGTAGAAACTCGCCCGATTACACCGGTATGCGCACTTTTCACCCCTAGCCGTTCTGGTTATTCGTTTCGTGCATCAGACCTGCGAAAATTTTGAGTTTCTCAAGCGTTTCTTACACTCCCAACTGCCATATCTCACGAACGGATTGACCCAATCCGCAAAATTTCTGTTGCATCTTAACGTAGAAACATCGCCCGATTACAACGGTATGCCGCACTTTTTCCCCTAGGCCGTTCTAGTTATTCGTGTCGAGCATCAGAACTGCGAAATTTTGAGTTTCACAAGCGTTTCTTACCTCCAAAACTGCCATATCTCGCGAACGGATTGATCAATCCGCAAAATTTCTTTTGTTTTTGCATCTGAAAGTAGAAACTCGCCCGATTCCAAACGGGTTATGCGCACGTATTGCCTCCTAGGCCGTTTCTAGTTTATTTCGTTGTTCGAGCATGAGAACTGCGAAAATTTTGAGTTTCTCACGTGTGTGATTACCTCCCAAACTGCATATCTCGCGAACGGATTGACCAATCCGCTAAATTTCTGTTGCATCTGAAAGTAGGAAACTCGCCCGATACAACGGTATGCGCACTTATCCCCTAGGCCGTTCTAGTTATTCGTGTCGAGCATCAGAACTGCGAAAAAAATTTTGAGGTTTCTCAAGCGTTTCTTATCTCCAAACTGCCATATCTCGCGAACGGATTTGATCAATCCGCAAAATTTCTTGTTGCATTCTGAAAGTAGAAACTCGCCCGATACAACGGTATGCGCACTTTTCCCACTAGGCGGTTCTAGTTATTCGTTTCGAGCATCAGAACTGCGGAAAATTTGGGTTTCTCAAGCGTTTCTACTTCAAACTGCACATCTCGCGAACGGATCGACCAATCCGCAAATTTCTGGGGTTGCAACTGAAAGTAGAAACTCGCCCCGATTACAACGGTATGCGCACTTTTGCCCTAGGCGTTCTAGTTATTCGTGTCGAGCATCAGAAACCCTGCCAAATTTTTGGGTTTCTACAAGCGTTCTTACTTCCAAACTGCCACATCTCGCGAACGGATCGACCAATCCGCAGATTTCTGTTGCAATCTGAAAGTAGAACTCGCCCGATTACACGGTATGCGCTACTTTGCCCTAGGGCCGTTCCTAGTTATTCGTGTCGAGCATCAGAACTGGCGAAAATTTTGAGTTTCTCAAGCGTTTCTTACCTCCAAACTGCCATATCTCGCGAACGGATTGACCAATACCGCATAAATTTCTGTTGCATCTGAAAGTAGAAACTCGCCCGATTACAACGGTATGCGTACTTTTCCCCTAGCCGTTTCAGCTATTCGTTTCGATGCATCAGAACTGCGAAAATTTTGAGTTCTCAAGCGTTTCTTACCTCCAAACTGCCATATCTCGCGAACGGATACACCAATACCGCAAAATTTCTGTTGCAATCTGAAAAGTAGAAACTCGCCGATTACAACGATATGCGCACTTTTCCCTAGCCGTCCTAGTATTCGTTCCGAGCATCAGAACCTGCCAAAATTTTGGGTTTTCTCAAGCGTTCTTACTTCCAAACTGCCACATCTCGCGAACGTGATCGACCAATCCGCAAAATTTCTTTGCAACTGAAAAGTAGAAACTCGCCCGATTACAACGGTATGGCGCACTTTGCCCCTAGGCCGTTACTAGTAATCGTGTCGAGGCATCAAGAAACTGCGAAAATTTTGAGTTCTCAGCGTTTCTTGCCTCCAACTGCCCATATCTCGCGAACGGGATTGACCAAGTCCGCAAAATTTCTGTTGCATCTGGAAAGTAGAGAACTCGCCCGATTACAACGGTATGCGTACTTTTCCCCTAGGCCGTTCTAGTTACTCGTTTCGAGCATCAAACTGCGAAATATTTTGAGTTTCTCAACGTTTCCTTATCCTCAAACTGCCATATCTCGCGAACGGGATCGACCAATCCGCAAATTTCCTGTTGCAACTGAAGTAGGAAGAAACTCGCCCGATTACAACGGTTTGCGCACGTTGCCCCTAGGCCGTTCTAGTTATTCGTGGTCGAGCATCAAAACTGCGACAATTTTTAGTTTCTCAAACGATTCTTATCTCCAAACTGTCCATATCTCGCTAACGGTATGATCAATCCGCAAAATTTCTGTGCCATCTGGGAAAGTAGAAACTCGCTCCCGATTACTACGGCAGGTTTAGTTTTCCCCTAGGCTCGTTTTCCAATTATTCGTTTCGAGCATCAGAACTGCGAAAATTTTGAGTTTCTCAAAGTTTCTTATCTCCAAACTGCCATATCTCGCGAACGGATTGATCAATCCGCAAAATTTCTGTGCCCATCTGAAAGTGAGAAACTCGCCCGATTACAACGGTAGGTTATAGTTTTACCCCTAGGCCGTTCCCAGTTATTCATTTCAGGCATCAGAACTGCGAAAAATTTTGAGGTTCGAAGCGTTTCTTAAATCCCAAACGGCCATATCTCACGAACGGATTGACCAATCACGCAAAATTTCTGTTGCATCTGAAAGTAGAAACTCGCCCGATTACACGGTATGCGCACGTTTCCTACTAGGCCGTGCGGAGTTATTTCGTGTCGAGCATCAGAACTGCGAAAATTTGAGTTTCTTAAGTGTTTGCTTACCTCCAAACTGCCATATCTCGCGAAAGGATTGACCAATCCGCAAAATTTCTGTTGCATCTGACAGTAGAAACTCGCCCGATTACAACGGTATGCGCATTTTCCCCCTAGGGCCGTTCTAGTTATTCGTTTCGAGCATCAGACTGCGAAAATTTAGGTTTCTCAAGCGTTCTTACCTCCAAACTGCCATAATCTCAAGAACGGATTGAACAATCCCGCAAAATTTCTGTTGCAATCTTAAAGTAGAAACTCGCACGATTACAACGGTATTTGGCGCACTTTTCCCTAGGCCCGTTCTAGTTTCGTGTCGAGGCATCAGTTCTGGAAAATTTTGAGTTTCTCAAGCGTTTTCCTTACCTCCAACTGCCATATCTCGAGAACGGATTGATCAATCCGCAAACTTTCTGTTGCATCTGAAAGTAGAACTCGCCCGATTACAACGGTATGCGCACTTTGCCTCTAGGCCGTTCATAGTATTCGTGTCGAGCAATCAGAACTGCGAAATTTTGAGTTTCTCAAACGTTTTCTTATCTCCTAACTGCCCTATCTCGCGAACGGATCGACCAATCCGCAAAAGTTCTGTTGCAACTGAAGTAGAAGAACTCGCCCGATTACAACGGTATGCGCACTTTGCCCCTAGGCCCGTTTCTAGTTATTCGTGTCGCAGCATCAAAAACTGGCG
This sequence comes from Ptiloglossa arizonensis, assembly GCF_051014685.1. Classification (NCBI taxonomy): domain Eukaryota; kingdom Metazoa; phylum Arthropoda; class Insecta; order Hymenoptera; family Colletidae; genus Ptiloglossa; species Ptiloglossa arizonensis. The sequence continues at coordinate 1,582 of NW_027479304.1, read as the reverse complement.
AAATTTTGAGTTTCTCAACGTTTCTTATCTCCAAACTGCCATATCTCGGCTAACGGATTGATCAATTCCCCGCCCAAAAAAAATTTCTGTGCATCTGAAAGTTGAAACTCGCCCGATTACATCGGCAGGTGTAGTTTTCCCCTAGGCCGTTCCAATTATTCGTTTCGAGCATCAGAACTGCGAAAATTTTGAGTTTCTCAAACGTTTCTTATCTCCAAAACTGCCAAATCTCGCGAACGGATTGATCAATCCGCAAATTTCTGTGCCATCTGAAAGTAGAAACTCGCCCTGATTTACAACGGGTAGGTGTAGTTTTCCCCTAGGCCCGTTCCAGTATTCCATTTCAGGCATCAGAACTGCGAATATTTTGAGGTTCTCAAGCGTATCTTAAATCAAACGGGCCATATCTCACGAACGGATTGACCAATCCGCAAATTTCTGTTGCATCTGAAAGTAGAAACTCGCCCGATTAACGGGTATGCGCACTTTGCCTCTAGGCGTTCTAGTTATTCGTGTCGGGCAATCAAGAACTGCGAAATTTTGAGTTTCTCAAGTGTTGCTGACCTCCAAAACTGCAGATCATCGCGATCGGATTGACCAATCCGCAAATTTCTGTTGCATCTGAAAGTAGAAACTCGCCCCGCTACAACGGTATGCGCACTTTTCCCTAGGCGTTTCTAGTTATTCGTTTCGAGCATCAGACTGCGAAAATTTTGTTATCTCAAGCGTTTCTTACCCTCAAACTGCATATCTCACGAACGGATTGACCAATCCGCAAAATTTCTGTTGGCATCTAAAGTAGAAATCGCACGATTACAACCGGGTATGCGCACTTTTCCCCTAGGCCGTTCTAGTTATTGTTGTCGAGCATCAGAACTGCGAAAATTTTGAGTTTCTCAAGCGTTTCTTACCTCCAAACTCCATATCTCGCGAACTGATTGATCAATCCGCAAAATTTCTGCTTGCATCTGAAAGTAGAAAACTCGCCGATTACAACGGTATATGCGCACTTTGCCTCTAGGCCGTTCTAGGTTAGCCGTGTCGCTGCATCAGAACTGCGAAAATTTTGAGTTTCTCAAGTGTTGCTTACCTCCAATCTGCCATATCTCGCGAACGGATTGACCAATCCGCAAAATTTCTGTGCACTCTGCAAGTAGAAACTCGCCCGATTACAACGGTATGCGCACTTATCCCCCTAGGGCCGTCTAGTATTCGTTGTCGAGCATCAGACTGCGGAAAATTTGAGTTTCCTCAAGCGTTTCTTATCTCCAACTGCACATATCTCGCGAATCGGATTTGATCTAATCCCGGCAAAATTTCTGTTGCATCTGAAAGTAGGAAACCTCGCCCGATTACAACGGTATGCGCTCTTTTCCCCCTAGGCGGTTCCTAGTTATTCGTTTCGAGCATCAAGAAACTGCGAAATTTTGAGTTTCTCAAGCGTTTCTTACCTCCAAACTGCCAAATATCTCACGGAACGGATTGACCCAATCCGCAAAATTTCTGTTGCATCTTAAAGTAGAAACTCGCCCGATTACAACGGTATGCGCACTTTTCCCCTAGCCCGTTCTAGTTATTCGTG